>NW_019384370.1:159508-255254 GCF_000671375.1 Centruroides sculpturatus | reverse complement strand
GCTTCCTGCAGGCGGGAAAAAATTCAGGGCTGTGCATGACTGTCCCCTCCACAACTCCACTGAAGGAGGCCTCTCGCGCATCATTGGTTTACGCGGAAAAAAAAGGTCCGATACTTTTTGAACAGACCTTGTACATATGTGAATTGAATTAATTAATAACAACAATGAGTAGTACAATACTTAATATGAAGATATTTCTGACAACTAAGTTCTGATTGTTAGAATAGAACTTTAAAGAACATTCATATATAAAATATTAATATATGTAATTATAAAATTATATATTAATATTTATAATTGTGTATAATTTTTAAATTTTTAAAAAATAATTTAAACTTTATAAACTAATTAATAAGATCAATATCATGATCCAATAACACATTTTTAATTAAATGAACATTTTGTTTCATGTTCAAATATATAATGTATATTTTGTATTAATTTTTTGTGTATCATGAAATGTACTGTTAAATATGTCAAAAAGTTTCATCTAATTAAATATTTCTTACTGGATCAAGATGTTTTATTAATGTTATATTTATCTAATATGAACCTTATTTTAAAGTAATTGTTAAAAATAAATTTTTTCTATATGAATAAAAAAAAATAACTTTTCTCAGCCAAATTTTTATCTGTTTCTTTTAATGGTTATAAAGTATATATAATTAGTAAATTTAACAATAATTAAACAAGTGTGCAAGTTTTAAAATAGGTAAGTAAAAAATATGTAAAATTTTATTTTATTTCAATAAACTGATCCTAATGTTTGTCATCTCTTAAGACAGAACAATTAAATTTAGTAAATTTTAAATCAACAGATGGCTAAATTAGAAAGGAAATTTCAGATTAATGATACATGTTATTCTTCATTGACTTTTAATGTTTAAAAACAACAAAAATTTATATATATGAATAGTGGTATATTTTATTTTTAGATAATCCTCTACAGTTAAAAAGATTAATTCAATGATGATTAATATGTAGAAATTTAATTTGTGGATCAAAACTGCATGCCATTTTGTACAGTTTGTGATGCATGTAAGAAAGCTATTAAAAGGTAACTAATCAATTTTTTTATAACAGTTAAATTATAGACAAACTAACTGTTTAATTAAAATTTATAAAGTATTTTTAAATTTAAGAAATTAAACTATTAATATTAGAAATAATTATTAATAATGCATGTTTCCTGTTAAAATATACAAGGATTTTTAAGATTTGATGAATTTTGCATCTTTAGTTAATAAATTTATATGAATTAACATTGAGATAAAATTCATATCTTTTTATTATTAAATTTGTTTTGTTAACAATAATATTTTAATTAGGCAAAATAATTATATATATTTTTCACATTAATATGTGAAAAATATGTACTGCATCTCAAGTGACTAGATGTGACATTTTATGTACATGCTTGTAATATTTGTTATAAATATTTAATATCTCTTTTGCTTATTTAACAAAACTCAGTCTAAATTGTTTAATAATGAAAATTTCAACAGTAAAAACATTTGTAGTTGACACCATAATCAAATTATTTAGAATAAAAAATGCTAAATTCAGGAGCCAAAACAAAATTTTTTATTTAAAAATATTTTCATTCTCAAAATTTTTCAGCTGAGGATGTTCTTTTAAGAGAAAGAAAAGATTTCTAAATAAAAAATTTTGCTTTGGCTCTTGAATTAAGCATTTTTTCCTAGTAATTTAATTAAAATTTATAAAAGTTTTTATATGACAATTTTGAAAAAATACTATTATAACAAGAATGCATTTTATATTCATGCCTTTTAAAGAAAACTAGAATCTGTACTAATAAATGATTAAATTGACATTATAGTTGGAAAGCATTATTAAGAAATGTAGAATGATAGAAATTAAATTCATTTTTATATTAAATATTACTATCAAAAGTTATACTAAATTTTATTAATTCTTTATTTTTCTCTCAGAAATGCAATAAAAATAAAACTTCATATGATTTATGCAAGTGTAAAAATAAAGGTGGTGAAATATCTAATTTGATAGAAGAAAACCATGAAAAACAAAAATCAGCAAGATCATTGTTAATTGGCTCACTTAAAAGGACTCAAAAGAAAAAAATAAAGAAACAAAATACCATTAATTCAGATCAATCTACAGGAAGTCCAAAATTAATTAAATCTAGAAGGAATAGCACTCCTTCAATAGCAAGTTGTCCTGCAGTTGTTTCTACTGAAGAATGGACTGTTATTGATTCTGATAATGATATTGAGTATAAAGGTGGATTTCATGTATTGATGTCATGTTTTACTTTAGGAGGTTCATATAGACAAAGGAAAAAGAAAATAACTGCAACATTTATGGAAAATGAAATATATATTCCATGTGAAAAAACATCAAATACATCTGAAAAAAGTAGACCTTCAGACAGTATTGCAGATGATTCTTCTAACAGAAAAGAAACTGAGAGAACAGTATTTACTACAAATTCTGTTTTAAATCCAGGTGAAGTAATTTGTTGTACTACATCTGCACAATCTTCTGAAAAAACTGCCATTAAGAATTCAGTACGATGTATCAAGAGAAAGAAAAGGAAAGCACCATTACCTCCAAATGTAACTAATTTATCTGAGAAAACACATCCTCAAATTAATGATTCAAAAGAAATAGAAGTAAATAAAATTGATGATCTGCCTACAGCAATAGGTAAACTATATACATTTAATCAACTTTCAATAAATTCCCAACAAATTAGTCAAGAAGTACCTAATCCAGTTCAAAAACAAGAGATTTCTGTAATTTGTCAAGGAAGATATGCAAGAGTTTTAGAAGAAAAGAAAATTAATGATTTAAATGTAGGTGGAAAAAATACACCCAAAAAACGTAAATCTCCAAAAAAGAAACCAGCTCCTAAACCACCACTTTCTTCTAAATCTAGTTCTTATTCTTCAATAAATATATCAAACAATTTTAATGAAATTGTAAATGTTAATGGAGATCAACTAGAAGAATTTTCGAGAAGCAATGTTGTTAAAAACTCTATTGAAAATAAAGAACTTTGTATATGTAACTGTGCAATGTGTAAAGAAGATAATTTTAAATATATAAACATTCCTCATTTTGTTTGTCCTACTTTATCGAAAGATGCTGATTCATATAATGTTACAGTTTTGGGTTATTTTAGTATTGGTAAAAAAGATGAAAATTATAATGAGGAAATCAAATTGCATGAAAATGGTTTTCATCATTGTTGTGAAAAGGATATAGCTGGAGCTTGCATTTCTAATAATGTCAGGATCAGTCAAAACCATGACTTTGTATTACCTCTTCCTCAGCAAAGAAAATGTAGATGTAATTGTTCACCTAATTTTGAAACCATTGAACATTTTGATCAAAATCATTTTAATGAACTTCCCAAAAGAAAAATTAATTTGTGCACCAAATCTCACAGTAATCCTATTTTAATGTGTTCATGTTCAAATCCACATTGGCTAACAAATGAAAATGATGAGTACGTAGGTGATAACATTCATAGAAAAATGATGTTTAACAGACACCAAAATCCTTTAATAAAAGATTGTAGTCATAAAAATTATAAAAGTAAATATTCTTATCAGATAAATAAAAGATCTGAACAATTTACTGAACTTGAAGAATTGCTTAAATCCAGACCAAGTGTTAGTGATTTTATTGCTGCTTTTAATTATTTAACTCAAAGAAACTCAGATTTAGATTTACCTAATCCTAGAATTTCATCAGAAAATAATTTAAAGATAAATCGAGTTCAGGAATCGGTTACCGATTGTGATGAATACGACTTAAAATCACTTCCTACAAAATGGAAATATGCTCCAATGGATTTTAATATAAATAAAGTCAAAGCAACAAAGTTAGAAGAAAGTTATAAAATCAATAAACCTTTGAAAAGTTGTTTAGTGAATAAAAATAATAAAAAAGTGACTTTTGAAAATGGAATTAAATCAAGAGAATCAGTAAAATTAGCAACAAAAATTGATGCTCTTCCTCAAGGACCTTGCAATTATTATATTGCTGCACATAAACATGCAAGAAACCAGGAATATATTAATCAAAAAGATAGATTCAAGAAAACTAGTTTTAATGAAAATGATTTGAACTTAGAAGCAAAAAAGCCAATTAGAAATCAAAGGCTAATCAGAAATCATAATTACAGGAAATCATATCGGGCTCCACCAATACCTAATTCTGAAAATTATAATCAAAATTTGTCATCTTGCCAAAATAAAAAAAGTAAGTGTCCTTCTTCTCTTTTTCAAGTACTTTTCAGTTATTAGATAAAAAAATAATAAATTATAAATTACAGATTCGTTAGAAAAAATAGATGAATATGGAGCAATACCAAAAAAATATAATAGAAAAATATGGTAAGTAAACTTTTATATCTAATATAAAACATGCATAAAATATAGAAGTATGATGTGTTTATGCCATAAAATTACATCAAATATATAAATTATATAGCAGACTTAATGTCTAAAAATTTACAGTATTATATAATATTAAGTTAAATAACTAATTACAGTAGTCATAATTTTAGTCTTTCATATATGATGTTGAATTTTAGATATTTTTAGTTAAGAATTTCTTTAACATGTAATGCAGTATATAAAATCATATATAGATATCAACTAACACATAAAATTTATATTTTAAAACTATCATTGGCCATTTCATAAATTGTTATAAGAACAAATTTGAAAAAAAGTTATTTTAGAATAATTTGTAAATAATAATAGTCCAACGATATAATGTGACTATTTATTGTTGTAAGCATTCTTATTGATGTAATTATCATTATTTTTTACCTTTTTAGATTATATATTTAATTCATCCTTGATACACTAAAACAAATTTAAATTGGTGAAAACTTCTGTTTTAAACTTTCACTAATTTAAATGTAAAAGTTGAAATTTTTTGTTTAAATTAAATTTTATTTTAATTGATGACCAAATAATTTTTTATTTGATAACAAAATATTAACTGCTAGATTCTTTGGTTGTGATTAACCTAATGATTTAATGATAACTAGTTAAATTAAAGCTTAAGAACCTGGCTATTAATAGTAAATTGAGCTTGGTTTTTTTTATATTTTATTTATATATCATGCTTGGACAAATCCTGGAAGCCAGTTGATAACTATGGAGAGTCAAAAGCTCTCCGTAATTATGATTCAGCCAGCATAGCAATTAACTTGTGTGTGTATATGTTTTTAACTAATATATATCTGGAAGCAAAGATCAGATGGAGATCCAGATAGCATAACTGCACAATAATTAAAAGTTGTAAGTATGATTTTTGCTCCATGCTGATCTTTTCCTCCAGAATATTTTAATTATTTAATTATTTTCAGTAAAAGTTGGCAGTCTAAGTCTTACTTTTAAACCAAATTACAGAATTTCATCTATAATCATTAGTAATAATTTAGCAATTTATGTTATTTATTTATATGGAAAATAACAAGCAAATACAGGATATATATATGTATATAATATATGTATATATTTATATATTGTATATAAATAATATATATACATATATTATTTATATAGAGCGTCGATTATCCAAATGTCAATCAACTGAAACGTCAATTAACTGAAAGCTTTCCAGTTGGCAAATTTAAATTTCCACTAGTGCTGTGGCACTGCAATCTTTGGCTATGTCTTGGGATACTCCGATATTATTTTTGTGTATTTTAGCTGGCAGCACTGGCATGACCGTGAGAGGGTACCACCCCCTTCATTCCCATTGCTAGGATTTGAACGAATTTCAACATAGATTAATATATTTTTTCATACATAATCAGTTATCTGAAAAATCGATTTTCCGAACAATCCCAGTCCCCAGTTGATTCGGATAATCGATGCTCTATTGTATTATTTTTATATTATTACCTAAAATAACATAATATAATGATACTTTGATTAGCTTAAAAAAAATGTGAAATGCAAATAAATTTTTATCTATATTTCTTGTTTTATTATATGATCAAGACATTATTTCTATAAAACTAAATTTGCATTTATAATTTAGTTGAAACAGCAATTTCTAATTTTATTCCATTTGTTAATAAATAATGTTTGTTCAAATATTGAATGTAAAAATTGCTAAATTAAAATTTATCTTTCAAATAATAAATGATAATTAGATATTAGATAATTAGATAATTTATGATAAGTATATTAGATATTTTTGATAATTATAAACAAGAAAAACACTTTCAGTTATAAATTTATTTCATATTATTTTATTGACAAATGAAAAATAAGTTTACATTAATTTACACATACAGTAGAATCAACTTATTCTAATCACAGACTTTGTTATCAGTTATGCCAATTCTGATAGAATTAAACATTTCAAAACATATAAGTTAAAATACACCATTTTAATAAGAATTTAGTTATAGCTATCATTATCTTCAGATAAATAACATGAAAAGACAGATTAACCATGCCTATCAACTTCAATATATGATTGACCATTCATAATGGTCATTAGTTATCATTATCAGTTATAATCCAGTGCTTCAACATTAAATATTTTAATATATTTGCACATATAATGATAATTTAAATTGTTTGCATTACTTCAATGATAAGATAACTGTTCTTAGAGATGATAGTGAAAATCGACAGTAAGCAAATGAACTACTGGATGAACTACTATTAATTAATAATAATTATAACTAGCTTAAATCAGAGTTATTTATACATTTTTAATAGTTTGAACATTTCTTTTTAATGTCAGTAAAATTAGAATTTCCACTCATTGTAATTTTATTTACTGTTCTTATTGTTATCATTTAGTTATTATCATCTAGGTGAGTCCCAAAATGATTACAGTTCTTCTATAATTTACATAATTACATTTATTAGTTTCAGTATCAAACTATTTTTTACAGTTAAAATATAAATTAATTTACTAATTTTTAAAAATATTTAAACACAAATTTGACTACTGTTTATTGAAATTTGAGATAGAAAAATAAAATATTTACTAAAACTAAATTTGTAAAAATTTTACAGGAATTGCATTTCTGGATGTTAATATTGTATTTCAAGAAGAACCTGAAGCACCAGTTTTATCTCTTGGAGAAAGGGTGGTGTGGTTACATGAAGATAAAGAATTAAATAAAGGAACTACCAAATGGATAGGAAGAATACCATTCATTTGTGCTGATTGGACTGCTGGCATAGAATTTGTATGTTATTCTTATTTAGAAAGTTTTTTTATTGTGAACAGTTTCATTAAATTTAATTTTTTTAATATATACAGGATGATCCCATTGGTCATGGGAATGGTGAATTAAATGGTAAAAGATATTTTACTGCAAAAGAAAATCATGCGTTTTTTCTGCCTTTGATAGGTTTGCTGAAAGCTGAAGATTATGAAAATGACTATAATATAGATGTATCTGGTAAAATATTTCTGATTTCTTTTTTCAAAGAATTAAATAATATACAGTCAAACCTAGGTTTGTGAACTTAATTTCTTCCTAAATGTTGTTTGGAAACTGATTAGTTCTCAAACCAAAACAAATTTTTCCATAAGAAACAATGTAAAATTGATTCATTTGTATCTGATCCTCAAAACAAAGCTTTTTTTAAAATTTTAAGCAGCATTTCATGCATAAAAATGTCTACAAATGCAATATANCTAAATGTTGTTTGGAAACTGATTAGTTCTCAAACCAAAACAAATTTTTCCATAAGAAACAATGTAAAATTGATTCATTTGTATCTGATCCTCAAAACAAAGCTTTTTTTAAAATTTTAAGCAGCATTTCATGCATAAAAATGTCTACAAATGCAATATAATATTATTTATATCCATATCTATATACATTTTGTATTTAACAAAAAGTGCTATAAATAGAGACTTGACTCTGCCTGGATGAAATATAACCAAATCAATCAAGATAGACAAGTACTTTATCCATACTTTCCAAAATACTGTTTCAATTGTTTTGATTTTACAAAAATAAACACTGCAACAACAAAACCAGCAATAAAATTATACACAATGTGCAAACATTTTCGCTCATGTTAAATGGGCATCGTCAAGCAACAAAATTATGATTTTATTATGATACATTGATTTTAACTAATTAATTAATTTTGATTTTATTTTTAGTTTCAAGTTTTTGCATAAAGGCCAGAGTTTTATTTATTATTTTATTATTATTAGTTTTAATTGACTGGCTACCTAGTATTAATAAATATTAAATATCAATATTATAATATATATTATAATAGTGATAAATTTTTGTTATTTAACTTAAGCCATGACAACTTAAACATAAATTCTCAGATGCCATTTACACTAGTGAATGTCAATTTACATGATTTTTATTAATTAATTTGATTCAGATTCAAGTGCAGTATGTACCAAAAAACAGAAATAGTATATTTCCCATATGTACATTAATATCTAATTTAAATAGCAACATTGTCAATGATTCGTCTCATGATGTCTAATGATGTAAGCAATCTTGGCAACACTAACTTCTGAATCAGTAGTCCTGTCATTGGTTGATAAGGCCATCAACTTTCTTTAACATACGTAGGAAGTATAGGGAATTGACCACTTGTCTCTCTAATCTTCTGAGCCACAACTGAGTTATCATATGGCAACCAGGGCAAATACAAGTTCAAAATTGTTCAAGGATTTGGTCTTTGAACAATTTGCTTGAAAACCAAGATGTTCAAAACCCAAGGTATGACTGTATTCCAAATAGCAGTAAGTGGAGTAAAATCATCATCCTATGGAACTGTTGTTATTCAGGTCTGATCCTCATTTGTTAAGTGTATGGATTTTCATTTTTCTATTCACAAAATTGTTAAAACTGGAATCATCACTTCGTATTTAAATATGTAAGAGTTTGTTTCTCATTACTAACATGTAATAGTAGAAAATAATAAGAAATTATGCACTTTGTTAGCTGTTTCTGACATATAATAATTAACTTTGCTACTTTATTCCAAATCATTTGCCTTTTACTAAGTCAAACTCTCAAGCATTCCAAAGTATAATCCTCCTTTTTCAACATTATTTTGAATTTATTAATTAGATCATTTTTATTCACATTGAAAACAATGACAGATGATAGATTTTTCTGTTATAGTTTTTTGTACTACTGTAGTAGTACAAAAAACTATAACAGAAAAATCTATCATCTGTCATTGTTTTCAATGTGAATAAAAATGATCTAATTAATAAATTCAAAATAATGTTGAAAAAGGAGGATTATACTTTGGAATGCTTGAGAGTTTGACTTAGTAANAGAATGTAATTTTAATTAACTGGTTACCTGGTATTAATAAATATTTTATTAAACATTAATATTATACTATATAGTACATTAATAAATTTTTGTTATTTAATTTGAGTTAAGCACTATTATATATGAATTATTGGATGTCATTTATATTACATGAATGTCAATTAATACAGTTTTTATTAATTAATTTGATTTAAACTGAATTGTGGCATGTACTGAAAATTGGAAGTATTACTTGCATGCGCATTGAAATCTAATTTGAATAACAATATCATCAATGGTTCGTGTTGTGACATCTAATGACATGAGGCAAATCTTAGTGCTACTGTTGAATTGGTATTCCTGTCATTGATTGGTTGGCCATCAGCTTTCTTTAACATAGGAAGTAGAGGAAGATGACAATCAGTGGCCAACTTTGCTGAGTATCTTGTTCAGAAACTGAGTTATTGTACAGTAATCAGATCAAATATGGCATTCAAATTTTGTTTGTAAATCGAATTGTTCATAAACAGGGCATTCGTAACCTGAGGTTTGACTATATATAAAATAAAATTATTTTAAATAAGTTAAATTTTGTTTAGAAAATTGGAAATAAACAATTTTATAAATGTAAATAATGTTAATGCAGCAAAATTGCATAATTTTATTAAAACAAAAAATGTTCAATTACACTACTACAATTTTAAAGGTAATGTTTAAATGTTTGAATATTTATTTACATTTATAAATAAGTTTTAACTTTTTTGCTTATTAAGCTGGCAAACGTTATAAAATGAAAAAGTGTNTATATATTTATATATTGTATATAAATAATATATATACATATATTATTTATATAGAGCGTCGATTATCCAAATGTCAATCAACTGAAACGTCAATTAACTGAAAGCTTTCCAGTTGGCAAATTTAAATTTCCACTAGTGCTGTGGCACTGCAATCTTTGGCTATGTCTTGGGATACTCCGATATTATTTTTGTGTATTTTAGCTGGCAGCACTGGCATGACCGTGAGAGGGTACCACCCCCTTCATTCCCATTGCTAGGATTTGAACGAATTTCAACATAGATTAATATATTTTTTCATACATAATCAGTTATCTGAAAAATCGATTTTCCGAACAATCCCAGTCCCCAGTTGATTCGGATAATCGATGCTCTATTGTATTATTTTTATATTATTACCTAAAATAACATAATATAATGATACTTTGATTAGCTAAACAAAAATGTGAAATGCAAATAAATTTTTATCTATATTTCTTGTTTTATTATATGATCAAGACATTATTTCTATAAAACTAAATTTGCATTTATAATTTAGTTGAAACAGCAATTTCTAATTTTATTCCATTTGTTAATAAATAATGTTTGTTCAAATATTGAATGTAAAAATTGCTAAATTAAAATTTATCTTTCAAATAATAATTTCATTTCTAAAATAATCTGATTGATGTGTTTAGCTAAAATAGGAATTAAAACTCTTATACATTTTAAAAAGTTTAGTATTTTTTATTTAATATTTTATTTAAGTTTTATAGTAAAAATTGAACATTACTGCAGATGCTAAAATCCATTGCATATCAAATACTGTAAACAAATAGAAAAGTTTATTACTTTTCTGGAAGAGAATATTCATATGTATATATTTAAAAGTGTGACACTCACACTTTTGACCTTCCATAAATTTATCATAATAATTTTGAGTAAGAAAATATAGACAGTTTATTGTTTTATAGGCATAAGAATGCATTCATAAAAACAATTCTATAATTTATTTCAGAAGATTCTTGACATATGTCATTTTAAATACATAGTTTTCATTAAAGACAGTAGTTCTCCTTTTCATACTAAAATGCAAATTATGCATTTAATTGCAACAGTTTGTAAAGGACATAAACTACTGTACATATCATAGTACAAGTACAATAATAATTATGTATTAAATGTTTAAAACAACAAATAAATATTAAAACTGTATAGCAGGACAGTATATTATACAATACTGTAAATCATAATTTTAGAGAATGTATCATGAAGTAAAAATGTAAATAACAAGTAAATAGTAAATCATATTCATAGGCATATGAGTGACAACTATTATTTATTACTTCCATACAAAAAATTCAGATTGTTTTTTTAGTTAGTCTGGAATGTATCTCACATGTGATGTATTAGTTCATGCCCAATATAACATCACTTTATCAGTTATGCTTTTTAGAAACTGTATATTGACAATTCTTGTATGTGTGTACATACATACATACGAGGTCTGTTCAAAAAGTATCGGACCTTTGGTCGGCAAAAATAAATTTATTGATTTTGAGGTACAAAACCCTAATCCCCTTCAAAGTAGTTTCCTTGGTAATGTATACACTTCTCCCAGCGTTCCTGCCATTGCTGGAAACACTGCTGGAACGCATCTTTTGGAATGGCCATCAGCCGGTCCGTCAGATTCTGCACTATGTCTTCTCTCGACTAAATTCGGGTTCCTTTTAGCGGCATTTTCAGCTTGGGAAATAGCCAAAGGTCACACGGAGCCATGTGGGGAGAGTACGGAGCGTGACGAACCACAGGAGTATTGTGTTTGGCGACGAAAGCCCGAATCAGATGCGCAGAATGGGCGGATGCGTTATCACGATGGAGCTGCCAAGTTTTGATCGACCACAGATCCGGTCGTTTGCGTCGCACTGTATCGGAAAGACGACGAAGGACCTCCTGGTAGTACTCCTTTGCGATGGTTTGGCCTTGTGGTGCGTACTCACGACACACCACCCCACGAGAGTCGAAAAAACTGTCAACATGACCTTTGATATTGCTGCGGACCTGCCGCGCTTTTTTTGGCCTCGAGGATCGTCCCCGAAAGCCTGCTGAATCTTGCGAATGGTTTACACTCGGGTATCGCCAAGGTTTTTGGCAAAATTTGATGTAATATCGCTGCTCACGTTGTTCAGTCATTTTCCAGCTTAGTGAAATCCGACGAGAGCGCACTACATGACCTCACTCATACGCCGATTGCCAACGACTGACGCTTTCTGCAGGCGGGAAAAAATTCAGGGCTGTGCATGACTGTCCCCTCCACAACTCCACTGAAGGAGGCCTCTCGCGCATCATTGGTTTACGCGGAAAAAAAAGGTCCGATACTTTTTGAACAGACCTTGTACATATGTGAATTGAATTAATTAATAACAACAATGAGTAGTACAATACTTAATATGAAGATATTTCTGACAACTAAGTTCTGATTGTTAGAATAGAACTTTAAAGAACATTCATATATAAAATATTAATATATGTAATTATAAAATTATATATTAATATTTATAATTGTGTATAATTTTTAAATTTTTAAAAAATAATTTAAACTTTATAAACTAATTAATAAGATCAATATCATGATCCAATAACACATTTTTAATTAAATGAACATTTTGTTTCATGTTCAAATATATAATGTATATTTTGTATTAATTTTTTGTGTATCATGAAATGTACTGTTAAATATGTCAAAAAGTTTCATCTAATTAAATATTTCTTACTGGATCAAGATGTTTTATTAATGTTATATTTATCTAATATGAACCTTATTTTAAAGTAATTGTTAAAAATAAATTTTTTCTATATGAATAAAAAAAAATAACTTTTCTCAGCCAAATTTTTATCTGTTTCTTTTAATGGTTATAAAGTATATATAATTAGTAAATTTAACAATAATTAAACAAGTGTGCAAGTTTTAAAATAGGTAAGTAAAAAATATGTAAAATTTTATTTTATTTCAATAAACTGATCCTAATGTTTGTCATCTCTTAAGACAGAACAATTAAATTTAGTAAATTTTAAATCAACAGATGGCTAAATTAGAAAGGAAATTTCAGATTAATGATACATGTTATTCTTCATTGACTTTTAATGTTTAAAAACAACAAAAATTTATATATATGAATAGTGGTATATTTTATTTTTAGATAATCCTCTACAGTTAAAAAGATTAATTCAATGATGATTAATATGTAGAAATTTAATTTGTGGATCAAAACTGCATGCCATTTTGTACAGTTTGTGATGCATGTAAGAAAGCTATTAAAAGGTAACTAATCAATTTTTTTATAACAGTTAAATTATAGACAAACTAACTGTTTAATTAAAATTTATAAAGTATTTTTAAATTTAAGAAATTAAACTATTAATATTAGAAATAATTATTAATAATGCATGTTTCCTGTTAAAATATACAAGGATTTTTAAGATTTGATGAATTTTGCATCTTTAGTTAATAAATTTATATGAATTAACATTGAGATAAAATTCATATCTTTTTATTATTAAATTTGTTTTGTTAACAATAATATTTTAATTAGGCAAAATAATTATATATATTTTTCACATTAATATGTGAAAAATATGTACTGCATCTCAAGTGACTAGATGTGACATTTTATGTACATGCTTGTAATATTTGTTATAAATATTTAATATCTCTTTTGCTTATTTAACAAAACTCAGTCTAAATTGTTTAATAATGAAAATTTCAACAGTAAAAACATTTGTAGTTGACACCATAATCAAATTATTTAGAATAAAAAATGCTAAATTCAGGAGCCAAAACAAAATTTTTTATTTAAAAATATTTTCATTCTCAAAATTTTTCAGCTGAGGATGTTCTTTTAAGAGAAAGAAAAGATTTCTAAATAAAAAATTTTGCTTTGGCTCTTGAATTAAGCATTTTTTCCTAGTAATTTAATTAAAATTTATAAAAGTTTTTATATGACAATTTTGAAAAAATACTATTATAACAAGAATGCATTTTATATTCATGCCTTTTAAAGAAAACTAGAATCTGTACTAATAAATGATTAAATTGACATTATAGTTGGAAAGCATTATTAAGAAATGTAGAATGATAGAAATTAAATTCATTTTTATATTAAATATTACTATCAAAAGTTATACTAAATTTTATTAATTCTTTATTTTTCTCTCAGAAATGCAATAAAAATAAAACTTCATATGATTTATGCAAGTGTAAAAATAAAGGTGGTGAAATATCTAATTTGATAGAAGAAAACCATGAAAAACAAAAATCAGCAAGATCATTGTTAATTGGCTCACTTAAAAGGACTCAAAAGAAAAAAATAAAGAAACAAAATACCATTAATTCAGATCAATCTACAGGAAGTCCAAAATTAATTAAATCTAGAAGGAATAGCACTCCTTCAATAGCAAGTTGTCCTGCAGTTGTTTCTACTGAAGAATGGACTGTTATTGATTCTGATAATGATATTGAGTATAAAGGTGGATTTCATGTATTGATGTCATGTTTTACTTTAGGAGGTTCATATAGACAAAGGAAAAAGAAAATAACTGCAACATTTATGGAAAATGAAATATATATTCCATGTGAAAAAACATCAAATACATCTGAAAAAAGTAGACCTTCAGACAGTATTGCAGATGATTCTTCTAACAGAAAAGAAACTGAGAGAACAGTATTTACTACAAATTCTGTTTTAAATCCAGGTGAAGTAATTTGTTGTACTACATCTGCACAATCTTCTGAAAAAACTGCCATTAAGAATTCAGTACGATGTATCAAGAGAAAGAAAAGGAAAGCACCATTACCTCCAAATGTAACTAATTTATCTGAGAAAACACATCCTCAAATTAATGATTCAAAAGAAATAGAAGTAAATAAAATTGATGATCTGCCTACAGCAATAGGTAAACTATATACATTTAATCAACTTTCAATAAATTCCCAACAAATTAGTCAAGAAGTACCTAATCCAGTTCAAAAACAAGAGATTTCTGTAATTTGTCAAGGAAGATATGCAAGAGTTTTAGAAGAAAAGAAAATTAATGATTTAAATGTAGGTGGAAAAAATACACCCAAAAAACGTAAATCTCCAAAAAAGAAACCAGCTCCTAAACCACCACTTTCTTCTAAATCTAGTTCTTATTCTTCAATAAATATATCAAACAATTTTAATGAAATTGTAAATGTTAATGGAGATCAACTAGAAGAATTTTCGAGAAGCAATGTTGTTAAAAACTCTATTGAAAATAAAGAACTTTGTATATGTAACTGTGCAATGTGTAAAGAAGATAATTTTAAATATATAAACATTCCTCATTTTGTTTGTCCTACTTTATCGAAAGATGCTGATTCATATAATGTTACAGTTTTGGGTTATTTTAGTATTGGTAAAAAAGATGAAAATTATAATGAGGAAATCAAATTGCATGAAAATGGTTTTCATCATTGTTGTGAAAAGGATATAGCTGGAGCTTGCATTTCTAATAATGTCAGGATCAGTCAAAACCATGACTTTGTATTACCTCTTCCTCAGCAAAGAAAATGTAGATGTAATTGTTCACCTAATTTTGAAACCATTGAACATTTTGATCAAAATCATTTTAATGAACTTCCCAAAAGAAAAATTAATTTGTGCACCAAATCTCACAGTAATCCTATTTTAATGTGTTCATGTTCAAATCCACATTGGCTAACAAATGAAAATGATGAGTACGTAGGTGATAACATTCATAGAAAAATGATGTTTAACAGACACCAAAATCCTTTAATAAAAGATTGTAGTCATAAAAATTATAAAAGTAAATATTCTTATCAGATAAATAAAAGATCTGAACAATTTACTGAACTTGAAGAATTGCTTAAATCCAGACCAAGTGTTAGTGATTTTATTGCTGCTTTTAATTATTTAACTCAAAGAAACTCAGATTTAGATTTACCTAATCCTAGAATTTCATCAGAAAATAATTTAAAGATAAATCGAGTTCAGGAATCGGTTACCGATTGTGATGAATACGACTTAAAATCACTTCCTACAAAATGGAAATATGCTCCAATGGATTTTAATATAAATAAAGTCAAAGCAACAAAGTTAGAAGAAAGTTATAAAATCAATAAACCTTTGAAAAGTTGTTTAGTGAATAAAAATAATAAAAAAGTGACTTTTGAAAATGGAATTAAATCAAGAGAATCAGTAAAATTAGCAACAAAAATTGATGCTCTTCCTCAAGGACCTTGCAATTATTATATTGCTGCACATAAACATGCAAGAAACCAGGAATATATTAATCAAAAAGATAGATTCAAGAAAACTAGTTTTAATGAAAATGATTTGAACTTAGAAGCAAAAAAGCCAATTAGAAATCAAAGGCTAATCAGAAATCATAATTACAGGAAATCATATCGGGCTCCACCAATACCTAATTCTGAAAATTATAATCAAAATTTGTCATCTTGCCAAAATAAAAAAAGTAAGTGTCCTTCTTCTCTTTTTCAAGTACTTTTCAGTTATTAGATAAAAAAATAATAAATTATAAATTACAGATTCGTTAGAAAAAATAGATGAATATGGAGCAATACCAAAAAAATATAATAGAAAAATATGGTAAGTAAACTTTTATATCTAATATAAAACATGCATAAAATATAGAAGTATGATGTGTTTATGCCATAAAATTACATCAAATATATAAATTATATAGCAGACTTAATGTCTAAAAATTTACAGTATTATATAATATTAAGTTAAATAACTAATTACAGTAGTCATAATTTTAGTCTTTCATATATGATGTTGAATTTTAGATATTTTTAGTTAAGAATTTCTTTAACATGTAATGCAGTATATAAAATCATATATAGATATCAACTAACACATAAAATTTATATTTTAAAACTATCATTGGCCATTTCATAAATTGTTATAAGAACAAATTTGAAAAAAAGTTATTTTAGAATAATTTGTAAATAATAATAGTCCAACGATATAATGTGACTATTTATTGTTGTAAGCATTCTTATTGATGTAATTATCATTATTTTTTACCTTTTTAGATTATATATTTAATTCATCCTTGATACACTAAAACAAATTTAAATTGGTGAAAACTTCTGTTTTAAACTTTCACTAATTTAAATGTAAAAGTTGAAATTTTTTGTTTAAATTAAATTTTATTTTAATTGATGACCAAATAATTTTTTATTTGATAACAAAATATTAACTGCTAGATTCTTTGGTTGTGATTAACCTAATGATTTAATGATAACTAGTTAAATTAAAGCTTAAGAACCTGGCTATTAATAGTAAATTGAGCTTGGTTTTTTTTATATTTTATTTATATATCATGCTTGGACAAATCCTGGAAGCCAGTTGATAACTATGGAGAGTCAAAAGCTCTCCGTAATTATGATTCAGCCAGCATAGCAATTAACTTGTGTGTGTATATGTTTTTAACTAATATATATCTGGAAGCAAAGATCAGATGGAGATCCAGATAGCATAACTGCACAATAATTAAAAGTTGTAAGTTTGATTTTTGCTCCATGCTGATCTTTTCCTCCAGAATATTTTAATTATTTAATTATTTTCAGTAAAAGTTGGCAGTCTAAGTCTTACTTTTAAACCAAATTACAGAATTTCATCTATAATCATTAGTAATAATTTAGCAATTTATGTTATTTATTTATATGGAAAATAACAAGCAAATACAAGAATGAAGGTCATATAATAATATCCAAGTCAGATAGCTAATCAACAGTACTGTTAGTTTCCTGGTGGATGTCAGCCAGAGTCCCAGGAAAATCTAATTATGATATCTATTTATTATACTGTCTTCTGCTTACTGTTGCAGTATTATATTAAATTACTGTGTTAATTTATTTGTGATACAGAAACTATATATAGTCTCAATTTTAAAAAATATAAAAACAATATAAATTTTTTTTAAAATCACACTTAAATAATTTCATGTTGTCATCCAATTAGAATGTGTCTCATGATACAGACCTTTTCTGTTTTAGAAATAGTGAAAATATAGTCTTTGATTTTATTTATAATTTTTGTCTTACAGAATTTACATTAAGTTACTATTATTTGTTAGAGATTTATAAATATAATGAATGTGCTATTAAGCTACTGCAATTTCTAATTTTTAAAATTAACTAATTAAATTAGAAAACTATTTCTTATGTCACCAAACGATCACCTAAATATCGTTTGGTGATTTATTGTATACTACTCGGGCTTTGCAATGTTATTATATTTCTTATGTATTTAGTACAATAAAAAACACACTGTAAAGTATTGACCTTTTAGCAGAGTGGGAACAAAAGAGACGTGACCTTGCCAATTGGACCCACATGCGGTCGGGCAATATACCACTTGTAAGGTGTTGTCTTGTAAACAGATGGAAGACAAAGGAAGTGCCGGCTTTGTTAATTGAACCTACCTGCAGTCAGATGGTAGTACATTTGCCATATGGTAAACAAAACGAACGTAAACAAGTGACGGATGTTTGTGTAAGCTTCACTCTAGTCGGATGACGGCAGACCTGAGTGTAAGCTGTTCTGGCATAAATAAGGGTTGTGATTGGTCGGAAGTCCCCGTTCCAAAAATCCTTAAATTGCGGGGCGAACGAGAGAGTAGGAGAGAAGGGCAAGAGACTGGTACATGGTAATCTCAGGCATTTGGGAAGCCCACTGAGCGTAGAGAGAGTGTTCTCCTCTGTTAATCATCTCAGGGACGGGTTAGTGCAGAGACTGGACCGACCGTGCAGTTGAGCCGACTCCACAAGCTGACTGAGGTCTCTCCAAAGGTTATTAGTTCCCAGACGCCAATCTGGCACGTGAATATCCTGCACGTATGGTTATCCTGTACATATACTATGTTTTCTAACTTTTACTTTCCACAACTGTAAATAAACTGTAAATATATTCAATTTGAGTGTGGAGGTGTGCTTTCCAACGAACCTGATTCACTACACCGAATCGTGATACACAGGAAACCAACTCAACGAGACGGAGTTGGGAAAGAACAGCAATAAGATCTTCACTCACACCTTTAACAATCCAGCAAATAAAATTTACTAAAATAAAAATGTTTTTGATCACTTTAATTGATCTTCCTCAGTTATCATAAAATAGAACTTGAAAATAGAACATAAATTTAAAAATAAATGAAAATGAGAATTTTGAAATAAATACATAAATACTGTGTTAATTTATTTGTGTTAATAATTTATTACACCTTATTATTTTATACGGTAGATACGTGGACAATATATTCATCCTATGGCAGAGAAAACCAGACCTACAGCAATTTTTGGAAGCGATCAATGATAACTTCTATGGATTATTCCTACAAATTAGACCAGAAAAGTGAAATTACTGTAAATTTTTGTGGACATTTCCATTGCTTGCAAACATGGAGAAATTTGGACCAACATATATAGAAAACCATGTTTTCAACCCATTTTAATTCCACATAACTCTGTCGATCCTCTTCACATTAAATTGGTAGCCTTTAGATCGTGGATAAGAAGAGCTTATATGCATTGTACAAGCATAAATGACACAGTAACAGAGCTAAATTACATCTTAAGAACAACAAGGATACTCGAGGGAAATGATAGAGAAATTAATCACAACCTTTTGAACAACAAAACATCAGCATACCTCATTGGACCAAAAACAAAGGGTGGTTTTAAATTATATCCCATATTTAAGGGGAATACATAAGAAGGCAGCTAAGGCTAATAATCTCCAAGTAGTATATTGATGCAACCCTGTGGTTTTCAGAATTTTAAGGAACGATAAAAAACAATATAACTAATTCGGCCACAGAAATCTACTCCATCCCATTAGACGCCCAATGTTTCAAATCTAAACTAGTCTATGTGGTCAAATCTAAACTAGTCACAATGCACAACTTACAACAATGGCTCAAGGAGCATAAATATACAATTGATAAGAAGCTTGATAACACCACACTTATCAGCTTATGCATGGCAACAGGACATTCATGTCCAATGGGAGCAAGCATCAATTATCAAACCAATAACAAATATGCACACGATGAAATATCTTGAAAGATTGGAGAATTTTAAAGCACACAAAAAAACCGGTCGCATCAACCGTAGAGATTCAGACACATTGGCTACCGCATGGCGGTCTTTTTATGAAGATTAATTTTATTAAGAGACATTTATTTGTTATTTATTTTATTTCTTTAATTATTTATTTTATTGTCCACAGCTACATTTTCAGTTATTTATGTATTTATTTCAGAATTCTCATTTTCATTTATTTTTAAATTTACATTTTATTTTCACATTCTATTTTATGGTAACTGAGGAAGATCAGTTAAAATGATAAAAAATGTTTTTATTTTAGTAAATTTTATTTGCTGGATTGTTGAAGGATTGTTTTTTTACCATATTCTATTTATTCAGTATGTACAATATATGGGTATTTAATACTGTACAAAAATAAAAACAAATCAGTAAAAAGTCACAAGGAAATAGAATGATTCAAAAGTTAATTCATTTTTCATTACCTTGCAAAACAGTGCAAATTGAAAATGTTTATTAGACTCATAAATTAAAAAAACATTTTCAATTTTAATTTATTATTGTTTCAGCTGTATTTTGAATGTTTAAATCAACGTATTTAATAGCAAAAACATTTTTTCTAATAAAGGAGTAGTACTGGAAAAGCATGGATGGTATATTTTTTGATACAGTACAAATTTTATTTGAACATTTTTTTTCTTTGTCATATTTCTCAAGATATTTTGTATATTGATTAAATTGGGACACCCTATATATGTATAATTTATAAAAAATTAATTTTTGGAAATTTATGTATGAAATTTCTGTCTTCAGATTATAAGTTAAACTTGTACTTATTACCAGCAAAATTTGTTGACAAATCTAAGTTTACCTAGGCTTACTAGATTACCATAACAGAGTAGGTAAAGTATGGTATGAAGCTTTATTTTGGACTTATACAAAGTCAAAAAGCATTATATTCATTTTGAAATTAAGTTTATCAACAAAAACTCAAGTAAAAACAATAAAGATTTATGAAAAGAAACTTTCAGATCAGTGCTAGTTGTCTATACAGTGGGTGATCGGTTAACGAACATAATTTGTTCCAAGACTTTGTTCTCTATCCGAATTGTTCATTAACCAATTATAGATTTACCATAGGTTTTAATGGGAATTTAATTAATTCATTCTGGAGACCCTCAAAAATAAAAATTATATACTTTCTTACTACGTTTATTTATATGTAATAATAAAAATACATACATACACAGTCTTGTGCTTTTATTAGTCATGTTTTTTCCGTTTGAAAGGGTTAAAGAATCTGTCTAATGTCGATTGCTTTTCTCTTTTCTTCAGAATTTTTCGTAAGTAATTGCAATTGTAGAAATCCCCAAGCCTCAACTTGGTTTGGATGCCATTCTAACACTGTTGTTCTGACATTCTCCCACTTCTTCAAAGGATCTTTAATTAATAACAGATATCGTCATTAATCCTCTTTTTCAGAAGAAAATATATCTCGCCGAGTTTCTTGGTGTTCTTCATTCAAGAGTTCTTGGCATTCTTCTGTCGTCAGATCCGTTTCCAGTTCCATTACGAACTCTTCGACGTTCTTTATTTCTCAGATGTGATTTTTGTTACTCCTTTAGCTGCTTGAGTCTTCTTGATTATACAGTATTTTTCTTAGATAAGATTGAACTGCGGCCTATTGTAGACCTGTTCACGCCAAACTGCCCAGCAGCATTAGGTATCTTCTGCCCACTTTCTACCTTTGCTATTATACTCACCTTTCAAAAAGAAAAACAGATGCAAAACTTAACGAGCGCCTACCCGACAGTCTCGCGAATACATAAAAGAATTGTTTTGTCGGAAAAATAAAAGGCTGGAATTACAAGGGAGAGTTTCAAAGTTCGAAGAAATGCTATCCAATCGGTATATACCGGCTTGAGCGTCGATTTCGACGTCTCCCACACTCCAAGAAGTTTCGAATTGTTGCCCGAAGACAAGGAAAGACCAATCGGTATTCATTATTTTACGTCACTTCTTCTTGTGTTTGTTCTGTGGGGTGTTCGTTATCCGATCATAAAAATCTTTCGCGAAAGTGTTCGTTATCCGATCTGTTCATTAACTGATCACCCACTGTATTTTGTAAAGGAATTGTTAAATTACTTAAATATTATCTAGTCTTCATTTAAGTAGTTTTAATATAAATTATAGAAAGATTACTTTTCAATTTTTTAATTTGTCCAATAAATTTGAGAAGAAACTTTTTAAAATTCATACAGGGTATCTCAAAAGTTGCTATTTATTATGAAAAATAACTAGAATTATGAAAAACTGGTTTAAACATGAAAAATATATTTATTTCAAAGTATAAGCATCAAAAAATTAGTGCTGCATGTGGCAACTGTCAGTGTCTCTACAAAGATTGAAGCAATAAGCTTTTTGGAACATACTTTCCAGCATAAAAACTCATGAATAGCCTTGTCTGTTAGACCTTTCTTATACAACTCCTCTTAATTTGATGAGCTTAATGAAAAAATTGTATCTAATTTTCTTGCAATTCAACTCTTTCATCTTGCATGTTACCACAAACTCTCATTCTTCCATGTTCTTCATCAGTGATATGGGTCTGAATGGAAAAATTTAATAATTGCACAAAATTTGACATAAACCAATTAATGTTTTTTTCATATACAAATTTGTACTAAAGATACATATTGTTATGACAGCATAGCATTTTTTAAAACACATGTACTGAAATAGGTAGTGAGTGACTTTTGAGACACCCTGTATATCCAATAATTTACTTTAACCTGCCATTACTCAAGGGTGAGCATTGCACTTGCCTTTTATTTTAAAACACTTATAACTTGGGCTTCTTGGAAGTTTTGTGACCAAACTATCTCCCTTTCTACCTGAGTATCCCTTCAACCATATACTGGAATCAGAAATAATAATCATTGTTAAATAACATAGTTAAAATATTTTCTTGAAAATATATAATTATTTAATTTATTTGTAGTTTATTCAATTATATATTTGATTTATTTGTTTTAATTTTGATATTACCAAACAAATATTTAAAGTAATATAAACAAACAACTTTTAATATAGGGTGAGTTTGTATATAGAAGATAAGTCATCTCATAAAGGCTTAATACCATTATTAATTTCACCAACAATGACTTTAGGTATGCTGAAAGATAAAGTAAGTAAATACTGTTACATTTATCACATAAATTATATATATTGACATTATATATTATTATATGTATATGTAGCTGGAAAGACAATTTGGATATCCAAGATATCTTCAACGTTGGATACTTGGCAAATGCTTTGCTACGGATGATGATTCAACACTCGCTGAGTATGATGTTGTTGAAGAAGGTTGCCCAGTATTTCTCTATATGACTGAAAAAAATCCTCAAAATGAATATGAAAATTTTGCATATAATCAAAATAATAAAACAAATGATTCAACCAATGATGACAGTGATAGTGACTCAGATATTAGTTTGGACTCTGATAGTGGTACTGTGATACTGGCAAGTGATACAGATATGTTAAGTGAATCTTCAGAATCATCTGGAACAAAATCAATAGGTAAGAAAATGATTTTACATATTTAAGTTTATAATTTACATTCATACAAACAGATATTTCATTGAATTCATANAAAGATTGTTTGAGATTACAAAAGTCTGAGATGGAAGGACATTTTCTTTGACAATGTAGAAACAATATGTGGAATATGGATATACACTACAATAATTTATTATGATAAACTCTATACAGAAGTTTTACTAAGCTGAGATTACATTATAGGAAATGAAATAAAAAAATTTCATAACGATGCAGTATATAGTAATGTACAGTTTTTTGTAAGTTACCAACTACAGTATGGTTTTGCTAATATTATTTGCATAAACAATATCACCAGGATTATCATCTTTTTTAAAGACATTAGAAGACATACAGAAAAAATATAATTGCATAAATAAAATATAAAATAATGTCTTGTAATGCTTCAAAAAAGATGATAATCCTGGTGATGTTGTTATTGTGACATCATCATAATGCCAGGCTCCAATTTTTAATAATCTTTTAATTTAAAAAAATTATGCAAGTTCGAATCCAGAATAGAAGTTTGTATATAATTAATTAATAAATGTATATAATTAATTGTCTTTGGTACCTAAGCTTTCTATATCTGGTTTTGATTTTTTAATTCTTTAATAATCTATAATTGGTGTTTTTAATGAAGAATTTGTTGTATCTTTGAGCTGTTTTTGCTGCTACCTCTGAAATAGACTGTAAAAGGATGTAAAGAAAAGACTTGAAAAAATTTATATTTTTTCTGTACATGTCTTCTAATGCTTCAAAAAATACAATAAACAAATTTATAATACAGTGAAATTCCATTAACTCGGCATCTGGTATGCTGGAAAACTCGATTAGCTAGCATGCCGAACTAGTCATGGGGAGTTATCGGTACATTAGACTGGAAACCCCATTTTTTTTATCACAGTTTAACTGGCATGTGAGTTAAACTGTGACTAAAAAATAATTTAGATAACCACTCATGACTGGTTATAATAAGAAAGTCACCAAAACCAAATAACTAGCAGAAAAAAATGGGGATAGAGCTAATGTTTTCACCTGTGTTGAATGAACAGCATCATCAGGCTAAGTGACCTCACAGCTGTTGAAACAACAGGAGGTTGCTGTACATGTGTGAAGAGGGAAGGTGACATAAGAAAGAGAGGAAGAGGGGAGAGGATAGTAAGATTATAATTCATAGAACAATTTCTATGTTGGGGAAGGAATCTACATCGCAAAAGTTAATGGTGGTATATTTGCTGGCAGCCTTATTTCAACTTGCTCTAAATGTCTGAGATTACAGGTGGATTTGTACAGTTTTATATGCAAGATATCAGAAATTATATCCAGGAAATTGAAAAAATTGGAAAAATTAGCACCTTCCAATAAAGTGGCATATTTGATAAAACAACACTGTGTTGGTCCCAGCAATGCCAGATTAAAGGAATTTCGCTGTACTACTAGTTTAATAATTAAGCTAAGAGTAAAATAAGTTTAAATAAAATTCAGGATTATTTAATTGCTTTTTCTGAAAATTTTCAGTAGGATATGATACAGTAAATAGTTTGATTAACAAAGAACAAAAAATATCTAGTATCATTAAATAGTGATTTTAATGGGTATTTAAAAATTTTTAAAGATATGACGATAATTAATATGCTAATAACATTTTATAAATTTACATTGTTTTTCACTGAAACTTTTCATTGTTAGTAGTTTTAAGATTTCAGACCTGTACATTTCCACTATCATCTTCCATCTATCCATCTGTCCTTCATTAATCTCGAGAATGGTGTTAGTTAGATGAAAATCAAAACCAGATATAGAAAGCTTAGGTGCCAAAGACAAATTAATTATATACAAACTTTCTGGATTTGAACTTGCATAATTTTTATAAATTAAAAAATTTTTAAAAATTGGAGCCTGGCATTATGATGTCACAATAACATACATTGGATTTTTTTAAGTTATTTTTTTTTTTCTAATTAGACGAAATGGACTAATTAAAATTTAAATTGAGTGAAAAAATTGATTAAATTGAAAACTTAATTAAAATTTTAAATGACCTAATTAAAATTTAAAAATTTTAATTAGTCCGTTAGGATAGATTTCATTTTCTTTTGATATGATTTTTAAAAATTATTATTATTTTTAATATATTTTTTCCAAACATTACAGATTAATAAATAAATAATAAGAAAAACAGATAATTACAATTGTTAATAATACATTTTATGTGATATTAAAATAGGACGATTTTTACTATGGATTATTATTCATTATATATTTATTTTTATTATTAATTTTTTACAGACTTGAATAGCCATACATCTGTTAATTTTACAATGAAGAATGAGCATAAGAATGAAATTTTATCTAAAACTTCATTAGAAAAAAAGGAGGTAAATTTAAAACAAAAAGTCTTAGGTATCTTTAATTATAAATGTAATGTATAATTACATTTTTATAAATTTTTAATGTAGGATTTTTTAATGGTTTTTGAAGAAAATATCAGTAATGTTGAGAACAAATCTCTTTAAGTTTCTATTATTAGAATTTTACTATCTAAATCATCATCATTTAATGTAATATTTGATAAAAGTACACATCTGCAATTGTTGTATATGTTCAACAATAAAACAACAAAACTTTCATTTTTGCTTCATATTAACCATAAGAAAAAAAAAACAGTAATACCAAAATATACTAAGTGAACAAAGTACACAAAATGAAGTACTCAGAACAAAATTATTTTGTTATCAAAAATCAAGATATGTTAGTAATGTATCAAAATTTTATTCATGCTAACAGAAACGATTACATTTTTATTTTTAAGATTTAAATATTTTATAAGGAAAAGAAACCAGATCAAAACTTTTTTTGACAATAAATATAGTTAATCATAAACATAATAAGATTCAAAATAACATTGAGAAAAAATTTCAGTAGAGAAAGCATTAAATTCAATAAAAATGCTTTCAAAATAACTAAATTACAAGACCATAAATAATATTACTGTGCAACTCTATAACAAAGTTCATAAAATAGTTAAATTAATTAATTATATTCACTTAAAATTTATAGAAGTGGATAAAAATAAATATTAAATATCCACAAAAAAGAGAGCGTTTTTAATTACATTTTAGTTATTACATACAATTGTTATACATTAATGTAAAATGTCAATTATTTTACTTTTAATAAAATAATTTATTTTCAGATGTAAGCTTAAGGTCAAATTATTTCTAAATCTGAATACAAATTATTCTGTAAAATTTATTTTAAGTGTAGACTACAATATTCTTCTTGATAAATGTTTATTTTTATAGTACAGTAGATGGCAATGTTTATTATTCAATATATATGCAAAAAAGACAGTAAATCATAAATATAACTTATAACAGAAGTAATGGATTTTCAGTATGGATTATTAATTAATAGCACAGTTTAGGATAATGATACTCAAGGTCAAGGTTTCTTAAACTTTCTGCCTAAGAACATTTTACCACAACCTATATATATGTACAGTACCTGTACATATAAGTATAAAATAAATATACAAATAAAACATAAATTTTTAAAATTTATTATCAGTTAAATTTCATAATTGTACAAAGAAGCCCAGGATTATTCTGACTAGTTTCATTAATGAATAATTAAGACTATACAATGTAGACGTTGTAGCCTACAGAAAAGGGTCGACGTCGAGATCATTTTTAATATTGTAAGTTTTTTCATTGTGTTCATCGGTTATTTGTGTAAATGTTGCTTCACGTTGCTGGTTGTTTTGTGGTTCCTGGACTGGAATAAAAAGATGATAACAGGCAAAAGGATTCAAAATTTATTTTGTATAGTCTTAATTATTCATTAATGAAATTAGTTAANATTTTACAACGAAGAATGAGCATAAGAATGAAATTTTATCTAAAACTTCATTAGAAAAAAAGGAGGTAAATTTAAAACAAAAAGTCTTAGGTATCTTTAATTATAAATGTAATGTATAATTACATTTTTATAAATTTTTAATGTAGGATTTTTTAATGGTTTTTGAAGAAAATATCAGTAATGTTGAGAACAAATCTCTTTAAGTTTCTATTATTAGAATTTTACTATCTAAATCATCATCATTTAATGTAATATTTGATAAAAGTACACATCTGCAATTGTTGTATATGTTCAACAATAAAACAACAAAACTTTCATTTTTGCTTCATATTAACCATAAGAAAAAAAAAACAGTAATACCAAAATATACTAAGTGAACAAAGTACACAAAATGAAGTACTCAGAACAAAATTATTTTGTTATCAAAAATCAAGATATGTTAGTAATGTATCAAAATTTTATTCATGCTAACAGAAACGATTACATTTTTATTTTTAAGATTTAAATATTTTATAAGGAAAAGAAACCAGATCAAAACTTTTTTTGACAATAAATATAGTTAATCATAAACATAATAAGATTCAAAATAACATTGAGAAAAAATTTCAGTAGAGAAAGCATTAAATTCAATAAAAATGCTTTCAAAATAACTAAATTACAAGACCATAAATAATATTACTGTGCAACTCTATAACAAAGTTCATAAAATAGTTAAATTAATTAATTATATTCACTTAAAATTTATAGAAGTGGATAAAAATAAATATTAAATATCCACAAAAAAGAGAGCGTTTTTAATTACATTTTAGTTATTACATACAATTGTTATACATTAATGTAAAATGTCAATTATTTTACTTTTAATAAAATAATTTATTTTCAGATGTAAGCTTAAGGTCAAATTATTTCTAAATCTGAATACAAATTATTCTGTAAAATTTATTTTAAGTGTAGACTACAATATTCTTCTTGATAAATGTTTATTTTTATAGTACAGTAGATGGCAATGTTTATTATTCAATATATATGCAAAAAAGTCAGTAAATCATAAATATAACTTATAACAGAAGTAATGGATTTTCAGTATGGATTATTAATTAATAGCACAGTTTAGGATAATGATACTCAAGGTCAAGGTTTCTTAAACTTTCTGCCTAAGAACATTTTACCACAACCTATATATATGTACAGTACCTGTACATATAAGTATAAAATAAATATACAAATAAAACATAAATTTTTAAAATTTATTATCAGTTAAATTTCATAATTGTACAAAGAAGCCCAGGATTATTCTGACTAGTTTCATTAATGAATAATTAAGACTATACAATGTAGACGTTGTAGCCTACAGAAAAGGGTTGACGTCGAGATCATTTTTAATATTGTAAGTTTTTTGATTGTGTTCATCAGTTATTTGTGTAAATGTTGCTTCACGTTGCTGATTGTTTTGTGGTTCCTGGACTGGAATAAAAAGATGATAACAGGCAAAAATGATTCAAAATTTATTTTGTATAGTCTTAATTATTCATTAATGAAATTAGTTAAATTTCAAACAATTCCTTGTTATATATATATTTTTAAGGACAAAAACAAATTTGCAAACTAATGAGATGAATGTGCTTTTTTGTTTTTACATATAAAGTTAATTCTTGGTTGAATATTTGAAACTTCAGGATGCAGGATATCTTCAATGTTTTCAGAGTTTATTGATATTTGAATTTTACAACTGTCAATGATGAAAACAAAACAAGGATATAACAAATACAGTAATACCTCGACTTACGCTACCCCGACTTACGCAAACCCAGAGTTTATTGATATTTGAATTTTACAACTGTCAATGATGAAAACAAAACAAGGATATAACAAATACAGTAATACCTCGACTTACGCTACCCCGACTTACGCAAACCCAGAGTTTATTGATATTTGAATTTTACAACTGTCAATGATGAAAACAAAACAAGGATATAACAAATACAGTAATACCTCGACTTACGCTACCCCGACTTACGCAAACCCAGAGTTTATTGATATTTGAATTTTACAACTGTCAATGATGAAAACAAAACAAGGATATAACAAATACAGTAATACCTCGACTTACGCTACCCCGACTTACGCAAACCCAGAGTTTATTGATATTTGAATTTTACAACTGTCAATGATGAAAACAAAACAAGGATATAACAAATACAGTAATACCTCGACTTACGCTACCCCGACTTACGCAAACCCAGAGTTTATTGATATTTGAATTTTACAACTGTCAATGATGAAAACAAAACAAGGATATAACAAATACAGTAATACCTCGACTTACGCTACCCCGACTTACGCAAACCCAGAGTTTATTGATATTTGAATTTTACAACTGTCAATGATGAAAACAAAACAAGGATATAACAAATACAGTAATACCTCGACTTACGCTACCCCGACTTACGCAAACCCAGAGTTTATTGATATTTGAATTTTACAACTGTCAATGATGAAAACAAAACAAGGATATAACAAATACAGTAATACCTCGACTTACGCTACCCCGACTTACGCAAACCCAGAGTTTATTGATATTTGAATTTTACAACTGTCAATGATGAAAACAAAACAAGGATATAACAAATACAGTAATACCTCGACTTACGCTACCCCGACTTACGCAAACCCAGAGTTTATTGATATTTGAATTTTACAACTGTCAATGATGAAAACAAAACAAGGATATAACAAATACAGTAATACCTCGACTTACGCTACCCCGACTTACGCAAACCCAGAGTTTATTGATATTTGAATTTTACAACTGTCAATGATGAAAACAAAACAAGGATATAACAAATACAGTAATACCTCGACTTACGCTACCCCGACTTACGCAAACCCAGAGTTTATTGATATTTGAATTTTACAACTGTCAATGATGAAAACAAAACAAGGATATAACAAATACAGTAATACCTCGACTTACGCTACCCCGACTTACGCAAACCCAGAGTTTATTGATATTTGAATTTTACAACTGTCAATGATGAAAACAAAACAAGGATATAACAAATACAGTAATACCTCGACTTACGCTACCCCGACTTACGCAAACCCAGAGTTTATTGATATTTGAATTTTACAACTGTCAATGATGAAAACAAAACAAGGATATAACAAATACAGTAATACCTCGACTTACGCTACCCCGACTTACGCAAACCCAGAGTTTATTGATATTTGAATTTTACAACTGTCAATGATGAAAACAAAACAAGGATATAACAAATACAGTAATACCTCGACTTACGCTACCCCGACTTACGCAAANAAAATTTCAACACAGGATAGGTTAATATATTTTTTCGTACATAATCGGTTATCCGAAAAATAAGTTATCCGAACAACCTCAGTCCCTGATTGATTCGGATAAACAACGCTCTACTGTATTATATATACTTGTGGCCGAAAACTCCTTGACTTCTTCCAATGCAGCCCAGAGAAACAAAAAGGTTGGACACCCCTGGCTTACATGTTTGGATGTGTCGTACGGAATCAACATATAGCTACAATTTATTTTGTGTTATTTATTTCTGTGTTTGTTATATCTGTGGAGACTCGAGAGACTCTGTTTCTTATAACTGTGAATGAATCAAAAGACGAGATAAGATTAACGAGAACATTTATTAGCTTACATACATCCGATTTAGATTTTACACAAATTGTGAAATTATACCCCAACTTACGCGGTTATCGCTCGGTCCCACCTATCGTGTTAGTTTGGAGTATTACTGTATAGCAAGAAGTATAATGCGGAAAGACAATGGAATGACTACCGTTTCTGTTGTCCGTTTCCACATGTGAGTACCAGGCTTAAGTTAGGAACAACATGTTTAAAAATAAATCATGTTTAGGTGGAAAATTAAGTAAAGAATGTTCAACTGTGATAGTCAGAGCTAGTGCTGCTGGAACAGAAAAGCTTCCTTTGTTGGTGATAGGAAAGTACAAAAATTCACATTATTTTAAATAACCATTCACCATGAACCAGTTTAAGTGGCTTTTTATTTCAGCCAACACTACCTCAAAGCTTCAGCCTGTGGATCATGGAATTATGAAATGTCTTAAACATTCATACAGAAAAGACTAGTGCAGAAGGCCATTGACAACATAGAGAAAAGAGTTAGTAGTTAAGTTGATATATTACAAGTAATTACAATGCTTTTCAGTGCATGGAACAATGAATTCTAATGCTTTGGGGTGGAAACAAAATCCACATTTCTTAACTGATGATGACAACTTTCCTGAAGTTGATGAAATAACAGAGATTTAATAAATAAATCTTTGTGTAGTGACAAGGTTAGAGGAATTTTTGAATATTGACAAAAATATGCTTATCTGTGAAATTTTGTCTGATGAGAATATTATAATGGATTTCAAAAAGAAGGAAGAGCAAAAGGATGATTTAGAAGATAAAGAAACTGGGATTCTTTTGCCCCAATAAATGCCAAAGCAACCACAGTCATTGCAGTGAAACCTAGAAAGTAAAAACAGTGCTGATACATTTGTTTATGTATTTTTGCAGAAAGGTTGATAATTTCCTGACAAGTATAAAGCCGAGGATTAATAATAGGATAGTTAACTACATTTTATGAAAGGTTGCTAATGTAAGATTTATATTTCATTTACAGTTAATTTTTTAATCATTTTGTACAATACGTTATCTGATAATTAAACTATTTTAACAACATTTTACTGTAATTGTACTGTTTTAGCTTTTTCAATCTGTTGAATTAATGATAACTGTTTTTTTTTTCCAGTCCTTACAACTTCAACTTAACGTGAATTAACTGTCCACATATTTGGCATGAGCTTATTCTTAATATGTTTATAAAATCAAAAATTATTTCACATGTTTCTTTAATCATAATGATATTCTATAGAAAATACATTCTGTTTAATTTTATATCATCTATGATTTAACTCTTTGTGAATATAATCAGAGTTCTTATATAATATTATAAATGATGATAAAAATTAATCATTAAGTTACGTGACTTATTAAGATTTTCTTTTTATTAACAGGATACCTCTTATAAAGTAGATGTTGCAAAAGAAAACTATAAACGTTGGATGGAAATAGATGATCAAGACTTAATAAAAAATTTAGAATATTTTGACTGCCCAATTTGTTTTATTGGTGTTGAGGCAGGAGAAGGAATAATGTTAAAGGATTGTCTGCATCTCTTCTGTAGGTAAGTTAAACTGGTTTTTTATAATTATTCATATTTNATCAAAAGCGTAAAATATTTGAGTAGCCCAAGACATAGCCAAAGATTGAAGCTCCACAGCACTGGCGAAAATTTAAATTTGCCGACTGGAAATCTTTCGGATGATTGACTTTTGGAAAATCGACGCTCTACTGTATATTATTATTACTTATTATTTTTAAATTATTGAATTTGTAGGGTATAAAGTGTAGTGAGCAGTTATATGTTTATGATTAAATATTCTTATTATACAGTAAACCTTTCTAATTCAGACTAATAGGAGTAAAGATTGTTTGAGATTACAAAAGTCTGAGATGGAAGGACATTTTCTTTGACAATGTAGAAACAATATGTGGAATATGGATATACACTACAATAATTTATTATGATAAACTCTATACAGAAGTTTTACTAAGCTGAGATTACATTATAGGAAATGAAATAAAAAAATTTCATAACGATGCAGTATATAGTAATGTACAGTTTTTTGTAAGTTACCAACTACAGTATGGTTTTGCTAATATTATTTGCATAAACAATATCACCAAGATTATCATCTTTTTTAAAGACATTAGAAGACATACAGAAAAAATATAATTGCATAAATAAAATATAATATAATGTCTTCTAATGCTTCAAAAAAGATGATAATCCTGGTGATGTTGTTATTGTGACATCATCATAATGCCAGGCTCCAATTTTTAATAATCTTTTAATTTAAAAAAATTCAATTTTTTTTAAATTAAAATTATTTCCAAAAATTAAATTTATGTACTTTTATACGGTTTAATAAAAAAGGAATAATAATGAAGCAAAAGTTTTCAAATCTTAATAAATATTTTGAACAAATAAGTTTCATACTATCAATAAGTTGTGAAAATTATTTAATGACAAGAATTGAGATAAATATAACTCTTTATTCTATAATAACAAAAAATATCAAAAATATTAAATACTGAAGCAGTTGCACTATGAAAATTCATTTCTTTATTTTAGAGAATGCTTATCCAACACAGTACTTTATTCAGAAGAAGCAGTTATTAAGTGTCCTTTCAGGAATGATGAATATTCCTGCAACAGTTATTTACAAGAAAGAGAAATTAAAGCTGTGAGTATAACTTTTACTATTGAAATTTAAAGACATATTCTTAATTAAGAAATGAAATATAAAATATTTTGTCATACTATAACTTTATGTAATGGAATGTGCTAATAGTTTTTAACAGAAAAAAATTTGAAAAGTTTACTTTTAAATTTAAAAATCAAACATAGTTAATCAAATAATCTTCAAATTAAAGAAATAAAAAACTGTTCTCAGTAACATGTAAGTGAATATTTTGACTTTTGAAAAGTTGAAAATAATTTTTTCTTATATGATCCATCAAAGTTATTTTTCTAATTTCTTGATGTATTATTCTATTAATAGCTACAGTTTTTAATTATTTTAATAATTAATCTAGTCCACAATATAATTATTTATATATTTCAGAAAAATATTAAAGTGTTATTTTAGATTTAATGAACATATATAATTGTTGTGTTTATATTTAAGCATAAAAACACAAAGTGTCTTCTTTATCATTTTTGATGATTGGCTATTCTATCCAATTTTTATACTAGATTTGTCACAATGGTTAGACACAGAAGACAACTTTTACTCCTTATAATATCCTTTATTAAAATCTAAATGCATTTTGGACTGTTTTAGTCCCTCTTCAATCAATTTTACAATTGTTATTTCAGCATTTGATAACCTTACAATAAAATTTAAATTTATATAAAATTTATCTTATAAAATATTGTATATTTATATAACTTTAAAGGCAAATTACTAAATGTGAGATCCTGTGGGAGGCAATTAATTAATCAAATTTGTAACATGTAATTATGAAGTGGAAAAAACCCACTTTTTTCCCTCCATCTGGCATTTCTGTTGCCCTCTTGTCTGATAGATAAAAGATGATCGAATAACTTACAAATCAACAATCTTTAACGCTGTTTTGAATACATTTCTGTGATAAGTCACAACATCTCGTTGATGACATCTAAGAACTTTGAATTTGTTTGCCTTATATGGTAGAGAGAGTCGTAACACCTGGGAATAAAAGTATCAACAATCCGGCCAAGTCATCACTTCATTATGGCCTATATCAGATGGACTGGTGACACATCTTGACCTTAGGACTACATCATCTGATTTTCCTCCCTTACTTAGGAGTATAAAAAGTGCATGCACTCAAAGTTTGAGGCAGACATTCCCAAGAAGCTAGAGGCCAAGCTTCCATCCATTACCATTCTCATCTCGCCAGCTCCCATCTCCTGTCTCTCCTCCAAGATGATCAAGGTACATTTCATGGACATTCCCATAAACAGGATTAGGAGACATTGGACCATTTAAGAAGTATCCAATATAAACTTATGTTGTTAAGTAATTATCTTGTCGATTGTTACTGCCATAGATGTATTTAACCCCATTTTGTTACTCATTTAACTTTTGTTATTTGTTAACCTAGTAACTTGTCTTTATTTGGAGAGCAGTCACCCTATTGACGGATTCATTGCACCTCTCCACTCAATGTTAAAAAAGCCCTCCTACATAATTCTAACATGGTATAGCCATCCAGTGACAATTGAGCGTGACTTACCATCCCAATGCTGATCAAGGGAATAACAGTGAATCCCTGTAACCCCTGTAATCCCTGGTTTCTCACACTAAACATTTTTTTTTAAATTTCAATAAAGACATAGTTTACATTCATAATAATCTCATAAGACTTTTAAAATATTTAGCTGACAAACTTGTATGTTTATATGGGAATGTATAAGTTTGTCATCTAGATGTTTTAAAAGTGCTATGAGATTATTTTGAATTAAAACTATGTCTTTATTGAAATTTTTTAAAATGCTATATAAAGTTAAAGTTTAAAGTTATATAAATATACAATGTTTTACATGATTTTAAATTTTATTGTAAGGTTATCAAATGTTGGAATAACAACTGTAAAATTGACTGAAGAGGGACTAAAAAAGTTCAAAATGCATTTAGATTTCAATAAAGGATATTTATTATAAGGAGTAAAAGTTGTCTTCTGTGTCTAAACCATTGTGACAAATCTAGTATAAAAATTGGATGGAATAGCCAATCACCAAAAATGATAATGGATTCTACTAGATATGAAGCAAACAATAATAACAAAGTATCTTATTACATTAATGAAATGTCAAACAGGATATTGATTAACTATTATCTTTTTAGCTAAATCAATGTAATATATAACTATCACTTAGGTTTTTGTCAAAACAATAATAATAGATGATTATTATTAAGCAATATGTACTGTGTGCATCTAAATACGTTCTACAAAATCAGACTTTTTGATATACATACATTAGTCTATTCTAGTACAGTCACAGTAGTTTGTATTCTGTAGTCTTAAACTACAATTACAAAACAGACAAATTATCAGTGGCAAAATATCCAACAGGTTTTTGACAAAGCCTATCCTTCCTAAATGTTTGAAAATTTCAATTTAGCTTATTTATTTAAAGTTTATTGAATAAACTAAGAAATCTTTCAAATCATGATTTTAATACTTTTCTGATCAATAACTGACATGCATGAAACGCAGGCTAATCTTTAGTAGCCTTGCATGCATGTACAGTGCAATGAGGCTAGACTATTCTGTAAATGAAATCAGTATAGTTTGGATATGTAGCAATGATTAAATGACTAATATTTTGAGTGAAGTGTTACATTTGTGTGACTAATTATTATTTAGTAATGGTTTCAGATTGATTTAAATTTTTCTTAAGTTCAACTGAAATAAATTTTAGTTTTTATCATTATTATTTTGCTTAGTCATGTGCATGGTTCAATACTTTTATGCAGTCTCACTTCTATCACATTTTTGAAGTAATACAGATTTTGTGCAAGTTTCATTGCATAAAAATGTAAAAATACTTTATTTCACTGCTTTATTGGATGACATTAAAAAGATGAAAGTATTTGGAATTTTGTGAATGTTTTAAGTCTTTTGATTCATTGAGAGAATCTTGCAAGTTTAGAAGAAATATTAACAAGACATACTCAATCAAGTTATATGAATTTTGCCAATGATAAACTTTTCAGTTCATCATCAGTAAAAATTTTAGAATATTAATTTCATGAAACTGAAAGGGAAAACAGTGTAATAAATTATTTTAAAAAATTAGGCTTGCTTCAATTTTGCAAACAAAAAGCAAATGTGTAAAACTTATTTTTAAAAAATTTGACTGTAACTTGTGATTTAATTCTGAATTTAATGTAGGAAACGGTTTATTTCAAAATACAATATTTGGAATAGCAAGGATTCAAGTTTATCACACTCTCGAACAAGCTGTATGAATTCCATTGTCATTCCTATTTGTGGGAGAATCATAAATTAAATTCACTATATCTTTTTGCCCTTGAAAAGATAAACCTGTCACATTAGTATTTTTTCAGCCACATCAAATATATAAAACACTGTAAAATGTATTAAATATATCTAAATTTTTCAATAAAAGCAATTTAAATGTACTGTACATCATATAACAGATTAAAAAATTTAACAAAGTTATAATCTTGCAAGAATGTTTTAATGAATGATCCACATTATTTAACATTTCAGTTTATCCACTGCAAATCATAAACCTGTCTTCTTTGCCAGACAGGCTTATGTTGTTTTAGCATATTGTGTCAGCCCATCTAATTGTTATTTAGAGAGACAGATTCATAACATTAAACATAATGAAAGAGGTTAAAAAAAAACTATGAACAAAAGTGTATGCAAAGGACATTTGGAAATATTTCTGTTAATGATTTTTTTGTAAGTAAAAAGTTTATTATTGTATCCTGCTTTTATCAAGATTTTGGAAACTTCTTGCATTTTAATATGGCTGATTTGTTTTCTTTTAGAATATTTATAAAAAAAAATTATGGTAAAATTGTACAACATATTACATATGAAATAAACTAATTAAAATTGTAGTTTTCACAACTGAGTATGAATGAGCTTATTGTTCATCTTAAGGAGTTCCTAAAACATTTTTCTTTTGTTAAAAATCAGTTTTGGGATTACATGATTTTTTAAATAGTTAGAATATTTAAATGGATTAATTATAAACATTTTTTTTATCACAAATATATTTTTGATGTTTTTTTTCTTTTACACATATGATACATTTATTGCTGTCTTATAATAATATATCATGTTTAGTGTTGGTTGCTTGCTCTTTTATTCTTTTATTGACTTGTCTAGCAAGTATCTATCTGTAATGAATTATGTTCATCAATAAATGCAGTTTCTTTTTACAAAAAATTGCAAACAGAATATAATAATAGCAAATTGATAAAGTGAATATAAGGTAATCTCCAGATTAATAGAATGAATTAATCTTAACATTTTATAAACCTTACAATAATATGTAAATAAAAGTAGTCAATTAATATTCCTAAACAAATATCATACAAGATGCAAAGAATATATAATTCAGTTTAATAATCCAGATATACTAATCATATATATTATGAATCCATAGATAACTTCTACTATTTTGGTCTCATTGATTCATTTATTTCTTAGTGCCCTTTTCCATTTTTAGATATGCTAAGAATTTTCATTCAGACTTTATATCTTAGTATAACATTGTCCAAGATGAAAATGTAAAAAAGCTATATAAATTAATACTATTTTACAAATTTAAAAGTAAGTACATTTTTAAAGATGGATCAAAAGAGAAAAAAATTATCCATGGATTGGCATTTGCAGATAATTAAGTTTTTCCATCTTGATTTACTTAAAATGATAGTTAAACCTGTTGTCTTTGTTTATTATTCTTAAATTGTTTTGCATATTGGATTAATATTATAATTCATAGTCTTACCAAGAACATTTCTGTAGATAAGAAAGTTTAAATAAATCTAAGATTTTGGATAAGAAGATTTTGTTAGTTCAGAATGTATATTTTGTATTTACAAAATACAGTAGAGCATTGATTATCCAAATCAATTGGGGACTGGGGTTGTTCGGAAAATTGATTTTTTGGATAACCAATTATGCATGAAAAAATATATTAACCTATCCCATGTTGAAATTCGTTCAAATCCTGGCACATTCTTAAGTACCCTCTCATGGTCACGCCAGTGCTGCCAGCTAAAACATGCACACCAACAAAATTAATATTGGAGTAGCCCAAGACATAGCCAAAGATTGCAGCGCCACAGCACTAGTGGAAATTTAAATTTGCTAACTGGGAAGCTTTCGGTTAATTGACGTTTTGGTTGATCAACATTCGGATAATCGATGCTCTACTATACTTTTATATAAAAATTTATAAATATTAACTGCAATAAATAAAAAGTACAAAATTTTATGAATTTATACAGTAAATTTAAAGATAAATAATAAATTAATTAAAATGCTGTCAGAATGGTTGATGCAGTAAAAACAACAGCCTGCCACTATGGAGATCAGATTTGACTCCCAGTTGATAATCTTGGAAATTTTTTACAGGCAGTCTATCCCAGATAAGTCAGGTGACTCTCAGTATCAGACCACACTCATTGTGAGCCTGGTAAATCCATGTTGAGTTTGAAAGAAGGCCCTCTTCATGTCATGCCCTCTTCATGGAAAGATTCAAAAATGAAAAGAAAAAACTATATTATCAAATTCTATTAAATCAATTTTTAATATTTTTCTAATTGAAAAACAAAGCAAATATATTATGAAAGTAATACAATCCTATTATTTTATTGAAATAAATATTTAATGTACAAACCTGAGTTAAATTTTTTACAAGTTTTTATTTTACATTTTAAATAATTGGAGAATATTTTTAATAACCAAAATAACAATAAGTTGGATTGTTTTTTTTTAAATCAAAAAGTCACCACTCTTAACTTTATACTATAATGGGAATATTTCAATATATCATTCAAACACAAATAATTAGGAAATTTAAATTTTGTTTTCTTTTTAAGAATATTATTAATTTTGTTTATTTAAACACAATTAAAGTGTATTTTCCAAAAAGTGTTTGTTCATTTCAATTTAGATCAAAATAATTGTTTATTATAGTCTCAGAACTATTGTGAGTACACAAGCAATAATATATAGGAAAACTTTTCTGGGAAATTAAACTTCTCATACATATTTATGTAGATTTGTTTGGTAATTAAAATTAAGTACAACCAAATAAAAAAAATTGACAAGTTAGTTAGTTTAACACATAAATTCAGAAAACCTACTTTATTATAGAGTAGATTTTTATAGAGGTTTTAATGTACTCATTGGGACAAACTCTGTTCTTTCAAGAAGACATCAGCTTAAACAGCTTAATGAATACTAGGGCACACTAATGCTCCAATCTGAATTCAAATATTAGTTTTAGAGATAGGCAAATACTGTCTGCAAATACTAAGAATACCTTTAATATTGTATCATATGTACAGACAGTGTCTTGCCTCTTCACTTTGGAGATAACTGAATATATGGCAACCCAAAGTGTTTGTGAATTTGATTATATTGTGGGGAAATTTTACAGATAAAGTTTTCATATTTTCAATGCTTAACTTTTTATTGAAATGTTTTTGAAGATTCATGTTAAGGAGTTCCTAAAACATTTTTCTTTTGTTAAAAATCAGTTTTGGGATTACATGATTTTTTAAATAGTTAGAATATTTAAATGGATTAATTATAAACATTTTTTTTATCACAAATATATTTTTGATGTTTTTTTCTTTTACACATATGATACATTTATTGCTGTCTTATAATAATATATCATGTTTAGTGTTGGTTGCTTGCTCTTTTATTCTTTTATTGACTTGTCTAGCAAGTATCTATCTGTAATGAATTATGTTCATCAATAAATGCAGTTTCTTTTTACAAAAAATTGCAAACAGAATATAATAATAGCAAATTGATAAAGTGAATATAAGGTAATCTCCAGATTAATAGAATGAATTAATCTTAACATTTTATAAACCTTACAATAATATGTAAATAAAAGTAGTCAATTAATATTCCTAAACAAATATCATACAAGATGCAAAGAATATATAATTCAGTTTAATAATCCAGATATACTAATCATATATATTATGAATCCATAGATAACTTCTACTATTTTGGTCTCATTGATTCATTTATTTCTTAGTGCCCTTTTCCATTTTTAGATATGCTAAGAATTTTCATTCAGACTTTATATCTTAGTATAACATTGTCCAAGATGAAAATGTAAAAAAGCTATATAAATTAATACTATTTTACAAATTTAAAAGTAAGTACATTTTTAAAGATGGATCAAAAGAGAAAAAAATTATCCATGGATTGGCATTTGCAGATAATTAAGTTTTTCCATCTTGATTTACTTAAAATGATAGTTAAACCTGTTGTCTTTGTTTATTATTCTTAAATTGTTTTGCATATTGGATTAATATTATAATTCATAGTCTTACCAAGAACATTTCTGTAGATAAGAAAGTTTAAATAAATCTAAGATTTTGGATAAGAAGATTTTGTTAGTTCAGAATGTATATTTTGTATTTACAAAATACAGTAGAGCATTGATTATCCAAATCAATTGGGGACTGGGGTTGTTCGGAAAATTGATTTTTTGGATAACCAATTATGCATGAAAAAATATATTAACCTATCCCATGTTGAAATTCGTTCAAATCCTGGCACATTCTTAAGTACCCTCTCATGGTCACGCCAGTGCTGCCAGCTAAAACATGCACACCAACAAAATTAATATTGGAGTAGCCCAAGACATAGCCAAAGATTGCAGCGCCACAGCACTAGTGGAAATTTAAATTTGCTAACTGGGAAGCTTTCGGTTAATTGACGTTTTGGTTGATCAACATTCGGATAATCGATGCTCTACTATACTTCGAATTTAATTCATTCTAGGAGACCGTTCGAACTTTGAAACATTCGAAGACCGAAGTAACTTTTCCGATTAAGAGTAATGGAAAGTAAATTAACCATTCCGATATCCCCCAAATACCCATTTCGATAAACTTAAAAAGCAAATACACATAACTTAAGGTAATTAAAACATTATTAAATGAATTAACAATAAATTTGAACTCTAAAACAATAAATAAAGTACGTAAATACAGTGTAATAAATAAATAAATAAAAGGAAACTTGCATCTGCTGGTCGCACACAGTTGACTTCGCGATAAGTACCTTTTTCATCTGAATCTTCAATAATACAGCCTTCCTCTCACTTGTTAGACTTCGTTGCTCCCACGCAGTTTTCGGTTGTCATGACTAATAAGTAACGGTTATATTGAATATTAGATTGGATAAAAAGTTTCTGTGTATTGTTAATAGATGTCGTTACTTAGTATAGATGTGTGTAGTATAGAAATTTCACAACTGTTAGGTTAATCATAGCCTAACAGTTGTGAAATTTAACACATTATTGATAATCTGAGATTGTTTTCTTTGTTCAGATACTTATTTTTTAAGCACAGTTCAGTATTTAGGTACTGTACTATACATTAGAGAATGCTGTATGACGATTTTATGCTTTCTCTTCTATTCTACATACAAATAATGCTAATGATAAATGATGCTAGAATAATAAAAGTTTGTGTTTCTTTTGTAAATTGCTTGTTTCGTTTCATTGAAGTTGTGAATACAATCGAGCATATTTCGGATGCATGTATTGTACTTTTTTACGCAGTGTCCTTTTACACAGCGTTCTTTGGAACGCATCCACCGCGCAAACAGTGGGATATTTGTATCTTCTTGGCAGTAAAAATAATTGGAAGGTGACGCGACAGGCTGAAAAGCGACAGTTGCCTGATTTTCAATTTCGATACTCGATAACGATACTGGCCGGTATCGATGCTTTCAGACTGACACCAATACCGATAACGGTATCGATGCNATATATATAAATTAATATATTTATAACAGATATAAACATTAAAAATTTAAGATTGTATTGATTTAAGTCACCTGATTGAGACAAAAGATAAAGAGAACATAAAAACGAGCTTACTGACCCAGATCAATGCGAGGAAACCATTCAATATCAACTTCGAAGCTACTAAGCCTGTTAGTAAGATATGTTCTACCAAATCTCCATCAACTTCCAAACTTATGCAAGATATTGATATCAATAAAATTGAATCGTGGACCCCCTGCAATTCTATCTTTAAGGTAAACATATGTGTCATTCGGGAAAGACACCAATTCTAAACACCCACGACTCGCTCGCACCACTGTTTTTTTTTAAAAAAAAACTAATTTAAATAGATTATTTACGTTTAAAAAAAGGTAATATTTATATATGGCACGAAGTTATTTTCGTACTTTTTTAGGACGAAAAGTAACTTATTATTTTGGAGAAGCCATAACTTAGTACAAGAAAATCCCTACTGTACAAATGAATCCCTATATGACACAGCAAACGAAATTGCCTGCAGTAATACGACTTGTTAACGATTTCTGCCTCAAGTAGATAAAAAATTATCAATCGGACCTGGGTCAGTTCGGTTGCTTTTACCTTTAGGGTACCGTCATTACGTCTTGGGTCCAGCACCTGGTCGTTGTTCCAATTATCTTTGGTCTCTGTTGTCTGTTGTGTTAGGATTCTCATATTTTACTCTTTCTCCTTTTAACTCTTACAACAGAACTAATCTGCAACTTTCAATGCAACTTATAACTATATTTCTTTATTCGTTATAACTCGAATATATTTAGAATTTAAAAAAAAATACGAAGGTTGAAAAAAAAAATCGATCTTTAATATAGAACGCGAGTTGTAAGAGAAAAGCAGTTTTATTTTAGGAAAAATGCTAAGTATTAAAGATTTTTAAGCAATTTTTTAAAGGAGATCAAAGAATTAGCCACCATATCGGCCTTCCTGTTATGTATTTTTAAATATGTACTAAATTTGGCAAAGGTTGACATGTGAGTGGCGTGTCGAATGTTTCTGCTTTTAAAATTGATTCTAACTTAAGTTTTAAATTATAGGCGTTTGTACTCTAAAATTACATTTTGTATCTTTATATAGGATTTTTAATATTTTTTGTAAGTTACACCTGATTAAAACCTGGCTCCTCTTCAACCGATTTCAAAAAAAAGAAAGGGAAAAAAAGCGGTAATTAGAGTATAACCATAGTGTCAATATAAAAAGTAGTAATAAAAATAACTGATTAAGTGCTATTGAAGTGTCAACGATTTCTATCTAACATATAACAAGCCAGGCAGATGTTACGTTTGGCTGCGTTACTGACACAAGCGAGTCATAGGAGAGATTTCTCTCTACTCTTTTGTCCGTCACAACTGCAAACACAAAGTTGTCCTCCAAGTTTCATTCCAAAAGGCAACTCATGCGGGAAACTCTAACATCTTATACATAATTCCCTTCATCACTTTTCCTACACTTCCGACAGGATAGCTTAACAAACAGTCTTTTAAAGAAGAACGTTAAAGAATGGCTTAATTATGATTAAAATAAGAATTATTTCTTATCCTTAATCAGTTCGGAAATCTAGTTTTTCTATGGCATATTAGGTAGGCAATTTTTTATATTAATAGTTTTCGAACAACGTTAATGAGCAGAAAAAATAAAGTATAAAAAAAAACACGTTTAAACGACAGGTTAATGTTTATTAGTCTCTACTCGAAACATATTTTTTGAAAAAAAAAAAATAAAAACGATATATCATATATTGNTGCAATAAATAAAAAGTACAAAATTTTATGAATTTATACAGTAAATTTAAAGATAAATAATAAATTAATTAAAATGCTGTCAGAATGGTTGATGCAGTAAAAACAACAGCCTGCCACTATGGAGATCAGATTTGACTCCCAGTTGATAATCTTGGAAATTTTTTACAGGCAGTCTATCCCAGATAAGTCAGGTGACTCTCAGTATCAGACCACACTCATTGTGAGCCTGGTAAATCCATGTTGAGTTTGAAAGAAGGCCCTCTTCATGTCATGCCCTCTTCATGGAAAGATTCAAAAATGAAAAGAAAAAACTATATTATCAAATTCTATTAAATCAATTTTTAATATTTTTCTAATTGAAAAACAAAGCAAATATATTATGAAAGTAATACAATCCTGTTATTTTATTGAAATAAATATTTAATGTACAAACCTGAGTTAAATTTTTTACAAGTTTTTATTTTACATTTTAAATAATTGGAGAATATTTTTAATAACCAAAATAACAATAAGTTGGATTGTTTTTTTTTAAATCAAAAAGTCACCACTCTTAACTTTATACTATAATGGGAATATTTCAATATATCATTCAAACACAAATAATTAGGAAATTTAAATTTTGTTTTCTTTTTAAGAATATTATTAATTTTGTTTATTTAAACACAATTAAAGTGTATTTTCCAAAAAGTGTTTGTTCATTTCAATTTAGATCAAAATAATTGTTTATTATAGTCTCAGAACTATTGTGAGTACACAAGCAATAATATATAGGAAAACTTTTCTGGGAAATTAAACTTCTCATACATATTTATGTAGATTTGTTTGGTAATTAAAATTAAGTACAACCAAATAAAAAAAATTGACAAGTTAGTTAGTTTAACACATAAATTCAGAAAACCTACTTTATTATAGAGTAGATTTTTATAGAGGTTTTAATGTACTCATTGGGACAAACTCTGTTCTTTCAAGAAGACATCAGCTTAAACAGCTTAATGAATACTAGGGCACACTAATGCTCCAACCTGAATTCAAATATTAGTTTTAGAGATAGGCAAATACTGTCTGCAAATACTAAGAATACCTTTAATATTGTATCATATGTACAGACAGTGTCTTGCCTCTTCACTTTGGAGATAACTGAATATATGGCAACCCAAAGTGTTTGTGAATTTGATTATATTGTGGGGAAATTTTACAGATAAAGTTTTCATATTTTCAATGCTTAACTTTTTATTGAAATGTTTTTGAAGAGTTATTTATTGAATTTCTTCATCTTTGTTATATTTCATAATTTGAAAATATGTAAGAATAAAGTGAGATACCTGATGTTGAAAGAAGGAAAACCATAATACATATAAATTGAAAATACAGTTCTATTTCATTTAAAAATCCTTGTACAATCATCACATTTTTTTTTTCACTTTATATAATATGATGATAAACCAAATACTGGATTTATTTAGATGTGTGTTCACATGCTTCAAATATATTGCAAGAATGTGAAAATTCTTAAATTTCACTTGCTTTATTATAGCTTCACAAAGTCGTTGGAACTTTGTGAAACTATAATAACTTAAATCAACTAAAAATAACTTAATTATTTTTAGTTGATGATGATATATTAAGAATTAGATACTTCATTGTTTATATTTAAGTATTATGGAGAAGTGTATAAAACTTGTAACATTGAACTTGCATTTATAAAGTGTAACATATTTTCATTGAGTTAATATTAAGTTAATAACCATAATTTGACTTATTAAAATTACATTTAAAACCTTATAGAAAAGTTTTGATTATTTTATGAAATAAAAATTTTTAACCAAAGAAATATTTTTTAATTCCACTCATTTATTACATATGTGAGATTAAAAGTAAAGTCAATTTGATGATACTACTTACTTTTTTTTATATCTTTAGTTATATCAGGATGTTGTAAAATTATATAACAGCATCCTGATAGAACTATAGATATTTTACAAGTTTAATTGGAACAAGCTTGTTTCCATTTAAAAATTGTTTCTAAACTTTTTATTGCATTCCATGTATAATAATACATGGAATGCAATAAAAAGTTTAGAAACAATTTTTTATTTAACTATAATTTAAATTTCCTGGTTTTCCCTTTGAAAATATAATATTCTCCTTTAAAATTTCCCATTAATATTTCATCCCCATTTTTTCCCAGTTGACTTGAAAAGTTCCCAATCTGGAAATGTATCTTCAGCACCTCGGTTTAATATGCCACAAGAAGGAACAAACTAGATCCCAAGCACGTTTGAAAGTTAAATAATAAATAAATACCTTAAATAAGTTTACTGGATATTTCATGTATTGAAGATCTGGTTAATATTCAAATTCAAGAAAAGTGACATTTACCCATCTCTAATTAATTTACATATTTTATCGTAAATTTTTCAACTTATATTAAAAATTTCTATTTTTATTGGTTTTAATATTATACATTCATAAAGATATAAGCTATGTGACACACACCAACAAGTAAAACTAATTGTCTTGCAAAGTTATTTAATAAATTAGTGCTTATCTTGTAATTTTTGCTTTATTTATTAAATAACACCATAAAATAGTTGGTTTTACATTTTGTTTACATTCATAAAATATACTTTTTAGTACTTTATTGGCTTCTGATTAGAATGAATAACAAATTTAATTCAAATGTAACTAAATATAAAAAATAAACTTATGTTTATAAAAAAGTTTTCCAAATATTCTATAAAAGGATATATAATATCTAGAATTAAATTTATAAAGTTGTTTAATGATTATTGATTAGTTAAATTATAATTAATGAGTAATACAATATTAAAAATTATTTATTACTCTAAATTCAAAAACATTGAAAAGCACAGCCTAAATTTAAGGAGTGTCCCAAGTTTGAATTTAAGATCTTCAAGAATCTGAATATAATGAAACTTTTGCTGTTTTTTTATTTTTGATAAATTTAAGCTATTAAATACATAATTAGAAGTAAATATTTATTTATTAATCATCTAATTTTTCTTCAAAATTGGCATATATATAAATTTAAATAATAAGGTAACTACTAGTGGTGTAGTGTAGTGGGAGTGGCAAAATTTCACAATAAATAATAATAATATCTTGTAAAAATTAGAACCATTTCATTTCATATTTTTGTCGCACCTACAATTCGGACTGATTGAAATGAGCATGGAATTTTTCATTACTTATTCTGTGACAAAACTGAATTTTAGTCTTAAATTGAGATACTTAAATAAGGGGGCAGCGAAATTTTCCTCCATTCTGGGCAGCTGACACCCACGCTATGCCACTGGTAACTACTGTATTTACTCAAATACGTGATGCACCTTAATTTCTACATTCTCACATGTGGGTTTTTCTAAAAATAGACAACTCGAGACAAATTTATATCAAAAGAATCAGTATTTATTGCAGTAAAGTAACTTACTTTACTTGCAATAAATACTGATTTTTTTTTATATATAAATGTCTTCTTTGGTATTGAAGTAAGAAACTTCTTCACTTTGTGTTAGGCTCTTCTGAAATACCAGATTCAATGTTCATATCTTCCTGCATACAATCATCTTCAGTGCTGTTTAAAGCATCAGAAAGATATAATTTTTTGAAAGATGCTGCATGACTTTTTCAGAATTTTCATTCAAGTAATTTCAATGTTATTGTAGCATACTAACGAGATTGAGCTAAGACGATCTCTTAAATAGTTACTATTATGAATATTAATCTAATAAAATTATTAAAATGACACAATGGAGTTAGTGACTTCTAGTGACAAAGTAATAAGATGTATGACGCTAGAGATCACTAATTATGATGTATTCATTTCAAATCTACATTCGGAGATACTAAAATCTGAAAAAGCGCATCTTACATTCAAGTAAATATGGTAATATCAGGTGATATTCAACAAAATGCTCATTAGTTTGATATTACGTTCAATCTTAACATTGTTTGATTTTAGATACCCATTTAACCAGTGATTCTTAATCTTATTCTCTGTCTGCACCATTTAAACATTTTCATTTGAGATTTTAAAATGCATTCTTGCTTTCTGAGAAAAATTTATTATTTACTTAACTTTAGATGCATCTTCATTAATATAAAGCATTAAGTCTAGGTCGGGAATTTACAATAGTAACAGTAGTATATATATATATATTTTTTTTTAATGTTAATAAAATAATATACGATGCTAAATCTAAATTATATTTTTAAAAAAGACACTTTTATATGTTTTCATTGAGAACTAAAATTTAAGAAATTCAATTAAATAAAGAAAGAAAATTTTCTTCTCAAAACAGCTGTTCTGGGATACAATTTTATACAAGATAATATTTATCTTGCAAGTCACACCTACATACATACATACATACATACATACATACATACATACATACATACATATATACATATATCCCAGGTTAAGAACCACTGTATTAATGAAACATTTTTGTCACTATTAAAGAATTTTTTCAATCTACTAATTATATTTTTCCTTAAATAAATTATAATATGTGAAAAATTGCTTATGTAAATTCAGTTGGTAATCTTAATAATTGTGTAGTTTTATTTATGGCTAAAGTTGTTCCAAACAGCACAATTCAAAATTTTGGATTATTTATTAAATCTTTTAAGACATAAACATATCCATTTTAAGTTAGGAGTGAATCTCAGAGTATTCTTTGGGTTCATACTTTTCAGTATGACAAAATAAGTAAAATTTGTGTTCCTATTCATTTCAGATAATTTATATTATGAAAAATGGAAACTGTGTTTATAAGAATCAGAAAGATATTTTTATTTGGATTATGCAGAGTAATCCAAATATCAGTTAAACAGGATACGTTTTAAGAATTCTTAGGTTAAAACTTGTTTGAAACAACTACTTGCTAACATTCTTAAAACATATCCATTCACTGACTTTTGGGCCACTCTGCCTTTAAAACAAAAATGCCTCAGAATTTTAATGTGGAAAGTATGGTATGTGAAAATTTTCACAATGTTTGAAATCAATATTTTCTTGTAGTTGTGATAAAAATTGTTTATTAAACTGTATTGATAACTTTCATTCAACTCATGAACACTTAATATGCAACCTAAATTGCTAATTCTTTTTTGTTATTTACTTAATTATTAGTTTAGTTTTTTACAAATAATATTCTACTTTATATATGCAAATAAGTTGCATAAAATAACACAGGATCAGTTGTGAAATGGTAATAATTATTTTGATTACATGCATACAAGTGCACACATTCATTCACTCACTCACACTTGCATACTCACTTATACACTCATACTTGTCTGGTTAATAATAAATGAAATTATCTTAAACATTTCATTATACTAAACAATATTTAAAATCTCTAATAACTTCAAAATTAATTAAAATTTATAAAAATAATACTAAGTTATATATTTAATAATGTAATTTTTGTTAAATAATAAATTTAACAATTGCCTAAATAAGTCCCATCAAACAAAATTTTATATTATTTATCAGATATTAAACTCAATTTATGGAATTTACACTGAATGTTTAGTAATAATTTTGAATGGAACAAGTTTGGTTATTATTTTATTTACTCAAAATATAAAATGAATGTGATATTCTTGTTATGCAGAATTAATTAGAATTAAAAAAAATTAATAAATTTCAAGTGAAGCATTTAAAAGAAGGAAATTTAATAACTTATTTTTTTCGTGAATATTCTGGAATGTCAAAGACTTACTGTCGACATGAAAAAATACATAATTCTGAATCAGTAATAACACTAAAAAAATTGGAACTAAAAGTTAACTAAGGATAATCAAAATTTCTAGAATATATATTCTCTGAATACATTATGTAATTTATAAAGTAAAGAATTAAAACACAGAATTCACTGTTTATATTTCATAATTGTAATGTTTTTTTAAAAATGGATGTAACATCAAATGTAAAACATATTATTGAAAATTAAACTAAAATATTTTTAGCATTATCACAGAAGGAAAGAGAATTCTAGACATGTTTATTTTTTACAAGAAAATATTTATAAAATTTGCTTTTCAGTTGGTCTCTCCCGAAATATTCGAACGGCATCTTCAGAGAAGTATTGCCGCGGCCGAAAGCCAAGCCAAAAACAGTTTTCATTGTAAAACGCCGGACTGTCCCGGCTGGTGCCTGTACGAAGACAAAGTCAATCTGTTTTTATGTCCCGTCTGTAGTCGTCTGAACTGTCTCACATGCCAAGTAATTCACGAAGGTCGAAACTGCAGACAGTATCAGGACGAGTTAGAATTCAATTCTACAACAAGCGACGAAGCCAAAAAAACCAAAGATTACCTCGATGTGAGTTTTTTGTATTTCTGTTTCTGTCATTTTAAAACAAGTTTTGGGAAAAAATAATTAGATCATTTTCAAATAGGAGATGTTAGTAAAAGGTGAAGCGATGAGGTGCCCTCGATGTCACATAGTACTTATGAAGAAGTGGGGATGCGACTGGCTGAAATGTTCGGTCTGTCTGACAGAAATATGCTGGGTGACCAAGGGTTGCCGATGGGGACCGGGAGTAAGTATTATTACAAGCAAGGTATTATATTATATTATTATTTAAATTTTTACTTGTACAACTTATTTTACTTTATAAATTATAGGGTCGTGGTGATACAAGCGGAGGATGTAAGTGCGGCGTGAATGGCATAAGATGTCATCCTAAATGTAATTATTGCCATTGATTGAATTCAAAGTTTTAAATTCATCATCATTGGAAAAGTTTTTATTATAGATCTGACTTTCTATTAGCATAATAAAATACAGAGAATAATGATTACTTTTAAAGATTTTTATATATCTCAGGACATCATCTGTTATCCATTTTGTTAATATTAAATATGAATTTTACCGGAAATTGTTTTGATGTGTTGAACTGCCATTTGATATTGAACTCAGGATCACTGTTTTTTGTTAATTTATAAGTTCATGCAAAAAAAATTTGAAAAAATGCTATTTTACAAAATCAATATTTTTTGTTGTTATTGATTTCAAATGCTTTTACTATCTCTTTTTTGTGTTTACAGATTTTAAAGTGTCAAAATAAAAATTAATTTAAAATATTCTCTTGTTTAAATGAGTTTTTAAAGAGAAAGATACTTATTTATGTTTGGAACATAATTAAAAAACTGTAAATTTGCCAACAATCTACAAACAAAGGAAAGCATAGCATACATTTTTTTCCCCTTCCTGTTTCTAAAACTGTCATCTGTCTTAACATCTGTTTTATAAAACTTCTTATCTATAGAGTAGCATCACAACATTGTCTAGTTATTTGGGACATTGATAAACTATTGTGCCCACTATCATTGCTGGTATGCTTGCCTTGTTAAGAAACAAAACAAGTTTTTTTTTTCACAAAAGCATTGGAATCCTAATTACCAAAATATTACTAAACTAATTGTTACAAACTGGCTTCTTTGTTTATATATTGTAAGATGTTCTGTTTCAAGACACAATTTATGATCTTGCTTTAAAATATATTTAAATTATAAATGACACTTTTCTATATGTAGAAAATCTAAATTTTCACAAAGCATATTACAAAGAATCTATAATTTTATGTAGGCATGGAATTTTTCATATAAATTTTGTTACACTGTTATGATAGAAAAATTTCCTTTTTATTTACATAATAAATTATTAAATATTGTTAAATAAATAACAATTTATTTATAAAATTTACAGACAACTTCACATTTTAAATTAGTAATTTTTCATTTTCTTAACCAAGATTGGGTTATAGAATTTTAATATTATCTATAAAATAATATGAAAATTATTTTTTGGATCTATTATTTGGAAGTATTTTTCTTTTGCAGGAAGAGTTATAATTTTCAAAGTTAGATCAAAACTACTTTAAAGAAAGTCGGTAGGAACTCCTCACTTTCAGATTGGTGATCATTACAAGAATATCCAAGATTTTCAGATTATTTGAAAACCATTTCTGTCAAAGACATCCCACATTTTAAGAACATAAACCATCTACTTAACTCATCAGTGAATTATTGATTATAAGAGTTCTATCCAGTCTAAAATCGGGAAGAGGAAGAAGCGGAGGGAAAAAAAAATATATTTTTGATAGCAGTGAGTCAATGGTGCAGATGGCAAAGAGGAAAAACAGTCGTCCGTGACATATTGTGACGTTTAATGGCATCAACGTAATAATAAGACTTTACAACCACAGGCCACTGTCAGAACGTTAAGGGGGAGGAAGTTTAACGGTAGTTTAAAAACCCACACAAGTCAACCGTCCTAACTGGGGATTTATAGAACGGGTAGAGAACTGGAACGAAACTAAACTCGTACAATCGATTGCGGTTTCGCGTGCTTTTGAGCGTACCCATTATTTACGACCGCTTTAGACCTAGTTGGTGTGATCTCACTCGTAAATATCCACGCGGGTGGGAGGCTTTGGAGAATTGTATCCCAAATCCTCATTTTTAATAGCATTTGCCTCATTGGTCCGTATCGAGTGACGTCGAGCGTCTGACAAACGATATTTGCATTAATACCTGCTATTACAATATTTAACCCGTAACACTCTGATCCGAAGCTTAATAAGTTCATAAATAGGAAAATGATCTTGTCTCTTAGGTAAAGGAATCGCTAATGTTTACTCTCATCCGATTCTATAATGAATAAACGTTGTGGGATCCGACGGCACCCATCATACATCTTGTATCATGAAAACTAAAAAAGGTGATAGTTTTATATAATAGTGCCTCCAATTTAAGGACAAACTTCCTCTTAAAGTAAAAAAAAAACAAAAAAAAAAACAATGTCAAGAATCTCATCGATCACGAACGAAGTATTAATTTTAAAGGTGGAATCAGAGAAGGTCGATTGGTCGCAGGTCATTTAGACAATAAGTATAGCATTAAAGGGAGAAGGAGTCCGATACGGACTTAAAGTGGAGCGAAGGTGAATGAAGGATATGGCGGTCCGGTTGTTTAAATATCGCACAGTTTTCTGCCAGAAATACGGCTAATATGTCGAGTTGGAGTTCTTCTGTAACGGGACCAATGGCCCGACTTGGTAAAGCCAGCCAGCTTACCGGCTAGACACTGTATGTCATCCTGAACAGTATTACAGGGATTACACTGCGTACATCGTTGTGATTTTATGGGATATCCATAAGGTCGTTGGCGGCAGTCTTCCGCCTGACATACCACTCCATCGTTCGGATTAGGTCGAAGGTTTTTCCTCCTGGCTACTCTAACCGACCAGCGGGATGGGATAACCCTCATTGTTTCTTTCTCCGTTATACTGCGATGGACCGGACAACTGTCTGTCATTCATGGTCCACAACTCTGCCGTATTGTCCACCGTCCTTCCTAGTGATAATCTCGGACATAATTCTCAAAATACTTTTAGTTTCATATAATAACTTGTCTCCTCAGAAATGGCTTTTATTTTCTTTCTTCTCCACAGGTCCTATTTTATCAAACAAAAACCTTCTTAAATTATTATCTCATCTTGCTCGCTGTATTAATGATGAATACTATGTATATATCGGATAAAACATATAATTTTTCATCTTTACATGTGTCATCTCGTAATTTCTTTTAACAGAAACTTATTTTTTATGGGTTCTTTGACTCGCTGTACTTACTAATAAGAGTATTGCTGCAGTCTTTGCCATTTATATAATTCGAAAGACGACTCGTAGACGTTTAATTGCCTCTGCATCTGTAAAAAATATTACAATTTAATTTTTTTATATAATTTTTTAAAAAATATTTTACAGCCTTATTTCACACATTTAAATTTAAGGAATGTTAAAGTTTATTTAATACGTTTTAAAATCGAATATAGCCTACGAAAAGGAAATATATAGGAAAACTAAAATGTTAAATTTAATTTTATAAAGCTTTAAGGTATATTATTCATTGTCGGTAAACATTTCGGGTAAGTTAAGCGTATTCTTTTTTTGTAATTTAATTTATTTTTCTTCTTTTCAGTCGTAAATCTTTGAAAATTAGACAATGGTACATGCGCTACTGAGAATTTTGTTTCTTTTTTCAACCGAAACGAAGTGAAACAAACAGATCCGAGTCTTCTTTGACACTGATCGAAATAGTTTTTCGAACAAGCGGAACTATTTATGGGGAGTAAAGTAGCCGGAAGTGTCGCTACACCTGCCGACATGAATGACAAATGGAGAATTTGCAGGATGACAATAGGAATAAGTGTAGTTAATTTTAGAATAAGTGAAATTATCTTAAAGCAATTCACTGCGGTCGGAACTTAAAACAAAAATTCCTAATTAACTTATTTATACACGAAGCCAAACGCCGACCCGTAAAAAAAGGGGGGCGATAGCCGGAATTTGTGATTCGTAATAACAGATGGCACCACGTTAATCCCGTAAAGACTCTCAATTCGCCGGCCGTAAAATATTACGTGACGCGTTTAATACTTTAAAAATTTATAATTGAATGTTTTAATTTTAGAATTAACCGATTAAATTAATTTCAATTGAGTAAAAAGTATTTAGTGCCGATATGGTACCGACAGGTGCGCCTCTTGCGGTTGACGTCGGAAGCTTTTTTTCGAAGTTTTCTAACCGAAAAGTTCGGCTGAATAAGCACAAGATGGCTGAAGTGTCAGTAGTAGGCAGCTGCCGGCAACACGCTTGTCTCGTCATTCACTATACATTAACCATATATCTCTCTCCATATTTTAATTAATATATTCATTGAATAAAATTTGCTGATCACACTTTCTTCACTCAAAAAAAATATATATATGTAGTTAATGAGTTTGTTTTATCTGCCGTAATCCGATTTAATTAAATACAAAAGGAAATAAACTACTTTCGAACCCTTTCGCGCCTTCACCTTTAATGTAGGCAGAGACGGACTAAGGCTAAAGCGGGCCCTAGGCAACATTGTAATTCCGGGTCTATTTTTAAAATTAAAAAATTAAAAACCTAATTTTTGGGGCCCCAAAAATTACGGGCCCTAGGCACGTGCCTAGGTTGCCTAGGCCTTAGTCCGCCCCTGAATGTAGGGATAACTTAGTGGCATCAGATATAAATACAGCGTAACACTATAACATTGTGAGATGACAGCGTATCTTATTGTTAATGGTAGAGTAAGAGTCCGAGTTCGATTTTCATTCTGAACGCATTTTATCTTGGTATATTTTACATTTACTAAATTTTAATAAAGACTAAAACCGGTTTCAATATGAAATAATTTCTAAATTTTTTTCTGTGTTATATTTATATTGGATAGTTCAACAACTTAACTGAATAAATAATATAATTTTTTTTATAAGAATAACTTTTATTTTAACATATTCAACTATAGGGTCAGATAGAATGCCAGCAAGGCTTTGGACAGAGTGACTTCAAACTCTCTCTTATATTTTTATTAATGCATGTTTAATACCAGAGGGATGACATATATCACTTTTATATCAAGTGTTTTGCATAAATAAAAATAAATAAAACAAAAAGAAACTTCAAATTTTGCAGCTAAATGGGTCCTAAATTAGTGAGGTTACTCATAAGTATAGACCCGACCGCTCTTGTTAAACTATAAAAATATAAAAATTAAAGTAAATTTTATCTATATTTAGCTTGATACCCCCTTAAAATGATGAAACAAGATTAAGAAAGGATATTTTTAGTTCGGTTAATATTATTTTATTTAAAAAAATTAAATTATCTGATTACGAAGTCTTCTAAATTTTAGAGCAAAACCTAATAGAAACGTCAGAAATATAATTTTTTAAATTATAAAAATCAATAGTCTCGGAAGAAAAAAAAAAAACTTTCCAATAGTTGACTCGAGGATTAGCTTTCAGATTAAGGATTAAAGTATAGAAATGTCTCTGAATAGTTTTTAATAGTAAAAACTGGTAGAACTTGTTTTAGAATAAAAGTTACTAACGTTGTAACTTTAAAAGAACAATTACATTATTTCTACTTTTACAGTCTCTTGTTACGATTTTCACATCACGGAGTACTTCCTTACATATTAGAAAGTTATCTGGAGATGGAATACATCAGACAATTCAGGACACGATCCGGATCACGTGACACAGATAGCGGAAATATCTGATCCTGCACTCATTGTGCGCCTAATCTATCCCCATAAACTGGCCAGGAAATTGAATTTTTTCTTTCTTTAAAAATGACTGTAAAAAATTGACAACAATAAATGAGTATAGAAGAAAGATTTCTTTAGTTTTGTCGAGTCAACGAAAGCGCTTTCAACTGTATTTTTCTCCAGAGAAAACTTGGAAATTGAATGAAGAAAAATCATAACACAATAAGAACAAAATGGTTATAATAATATTACAACGATTTTCAATAATTAAAAAAAAAAAAAAAGAGTGAGAGGGAAGGGTTCGGGTTAGATTTCACACCTCATTGTTTACGTACGACCCGAAACGTAAAAGTTAAAACTAACTTTAGGGCTACCTGGGGACACGCGTTGTGTTAAGTGACGAACGACACAACAAAATCTGACAGTAAAAAGTCTCGTGTAGGCATTAAAGTAAAAACGGGATAAACAATAGAGGAATTAAAGGTTGGAAAAAGGAAAATAATAGCGATACAAGAGACAATTACCGCTAACAAGTGAAAAAAATGTCGTCATGAAAAGCTATTAACAGAAGGGCCGTTGATAGCTTAGACACAAGAGCATGTTTAGTATCGCCGATACCCATTAGGTGGCGTTGTAGGATCTTTCAGCGAGCTTGTCGGCATTTTACCGATACCATCTCCACAGAAATTCCGACTCTGTCGGCTCCTGATGTATTATCGCCAGCCGGCACCGAGTATTTTTATACCTTTTACACGTGATAATTGTGTTTACACGCAGAAAACCTTCTGACGTATTTCACTTACCGTTCTAATCGGCATTCTTTCACCGAATTCCTCTTTCTCGATGTGATTGGTTGCTATTTTCAAATCTCTTTAAATTAACTAATCGAGCGTTAAAATAGAATTTTACCTAACTTTTGTGAAGAAAAAAAAATAATAAAATTCGAAGTTGGAAAACTTATAAAAGTTGTTTAATTTCAGTTGTTTAAAGTTGCCACTTAAAAAAAATTGTGGAAGAGGAGGGAATTGCGTTTTTTAATGCGTTTTATTGACTTCAATTGCATGGTTTCTGAAGACTTTCATTATTTTTCATGCCCGAATTTTTGTATAAAAAGAGGATTTTTAACCAATTAGAAAGTTTGGCAGATGAATTTTTGTTGTTGGGAAGTTGGTAATGGTTAAAAGTTTGCAAAGAGGGACGAATCAGTTATGAGGAGAAGGCATGGACACTATTGCATGTTATCTCGATGTCTGCGAAGATTTGTGTTGTGCCTGATATAGTAGATAACGGCACGGAATGTTTTGTGGCACAAACACTTGATTCTTTACAGAAACGCACATTATACATTCCAATGTTAAGGTATGTATGTTCTCTTAATGGCGTCGCATCTTGTTCACAATTGCACATACGTGACAATTTTAAAGTAGATATTAATTACTTCGGGCTATTACGGATGCCATATAAACACTTGTAAAATTAAGTATATAACCCCGCTTATAAATTTTTAAAAGAATTTTACAAATAAATTCTACTGCAAAACAATATTTCTTGTCAAGTTCCAAAAGTTGGCTCTGGAATGATGGAAGAATAGAATATGTCCTTTAAAGTTGTTTACTTGCATGCATATCTAGAATGCTATATTTCACTTGAAGTAACGGGAAAAAAGAATAAAATCTCAGGAAATAGAGAAAGTAGATAAAGATCTTACTGTGCAATAGGTCAAGAAATTTCTCTGGGTTGTGAGCTAGTGACACAATATACTGCCTACTTTACTCCTTAGTGTGAAGAATGGCTTTTGTTGGCTTGATGTTTAACTGCGCAGATAAAGAATTTTAATAATATTTCATAAAATATTTCTGCACAAATAATATAATTATCAGTTTTAACTCATAATATATGATTTATTAACGCTTTCCACTAATCAAATTCATGTACTAGGAACTTATTTTTGATTTAATCGTCGGCAATGTTTACTCCACAAATAATAATAATGCACTTGCATTATTATTTATAGGCTTTATAAATGCGTACAAAAATTCTATATATATTTTATTTATGATATTACCGAACATACTAATAGGCCTAAATATATATGTGTAGTAAATTGAAATGGTAAAATCGATAGAACTTCCTACAAAGTACCACAAAAATATCAATTTATATATATTTTTTGGGGGGTATTTTTTTATGTTATCCTATTGACTAATCAATACTTTTGCTATACAAAATTTACAATAATATATAATTAATTACCGTGTATTTTCTATTTATGAACACTATGCAATAAAATTTATTATTGGTTAAAGCGAATTACTTAAAGAGATTTTCGTCTCCAACCTCTGTAACACACAATCGAATATAACAGATAGTTTTGTCTTAGACGTGACATTGGCCACCTTTCAGGCGCCAGCTGACAATAAGACGTCAGATGGCTCAACACGTGCTAATTTTACACAACATATGTCGCAGAATCACGTGTTGTCAAGATGGCTTCCAAAACTACCTGAGCTTGGATTATACCCAGGAAAACAACAGGTAATACTTTCTTTTTTATTTTATTTTCTTTTGTTTGTTTCTGTAATTGCAATTCAATCTTATAATATTAAGTAAAATATGTAGTTAGTCAACGGTCGATATCTTATCGGTTTCAAAGTTTTATTTTTTATTACAACCGTAAAAGTACTTTGGCAACCATTTTAATTTTCCTCTGGAGGTTTATGGAAAAAGATAGGTTTTAAAGAGATCGATTTTGTGAAAACAGATAAAATATATCACTCTCTTTGGTAAGGAACTGTATAAACTTCGAATGATCCTATTATTTTTATCTTGATTTAATATATATATATATATATGAAAGAATTGAAATGAAATGATACTTGCAATGTATAGAACTATTTCACTAACTTATTGATAATTATTTATAGATTTATCAAGAGATTAAATCGATTTATAAAAGTAAAGATTTATCTTCAATGGAGTTAGAATAAACGTTACTATCTTAATTAACAAATGCTAATTTTTTTGTAAGAATATTTTAAAATTTTGACCGAAAATTAACTCTTTGTATCATATTTAATCGTGTTTCTATATCATTTATAAAATTTAGAATAATTATTATGCTCTAAACCTTAATAGGCCGTTTAAATCACTGTCAATCTAAAGATGATATATAATGTAAACTAATTGGATTACTTAAATGAGATAAAGTCGTTATATGTATGACGCGAATTGGAAAAAGGGAGCTTAGGAACTCTAAATGGTTCCCTACAGAATACATAAATTAATATTACGATACTAGATTACAGGAAGCTTGATAGACATATTCGTTTTCCGGTGCGTAACCATACAAGTACGGGTTTAACAATATTTTAAATAGCATCAATCTATCTCATTTTTATTAATTAATTAGTGAATACTTTATAAAGATAAACTACTTAACAGATATTTCTTACAAAACATAAAATTCTATTATTATTCGGAATTAAATGTAAATAAACGATTGGAGGAAAGATAAAGATCATTACTTCGTTCGACAGATTAAGTAGAACGTTGAACGTTAAAATAAGTTGTATCGAAGTTCTCACGTCGCAAATTTAGTATAGTACAGTATTAGCTCATATATATACATGCATACATAAGAGATAATTTAGTATATAGGGCGATTTAATATGTATAGATACACACACATTTATAACTTATATATATAAACACACAGAGAGAAAAATCGTGCTAGCCAAAAAATATCTATTTATGATCTTAAAAAATATTATCTACAATGTGAAAGTATTTTGGCATAACTTTATAAAACTATATAATTAATTTTTAAAAATTTCTCTCTCTCTTAATAGTTTATAAGGTGTATAAATATCTGGTACTTTTTATTAGAAAATTCATATTATTTTAAACTAAAACTAAGTACATTCTTATTTTTTTTAATTTTGAAGTATTAATTTTATGTATAGATATAATTAAAACTATTATTATAATTAAATAATTAAGTTACTAAAAATTTTGGGCGTTAACTGACTTTGGAAGTAAAGTAGTTTCCTCGATACATAAGAGATCGGAATCAGCATTTTATACATTAAAATTTTAAACAGGTCAACAAACACAAATTTAATAACAAATATATACAGTATAGCTTTAGTTTATAATACAAAATCCTTTCTTTAAAAAAAAAGAAAAAAGAAAAAAGAAATTCTTTATCTAGAGAGGTTTCAAATAAATTCGTGCCGTTACAGGACTGGAATAGAAACCTTGTCATCCAGAAAAATTTCAACAGTCCCCCAAAGTTAGACAAATAGACATAGTTCAGTCGGGTGATAGGATAGGCGCCCTACATTAAAAAAGGGACGGAGTTCTGATAAAAAGACAGAGAAACAGGACAACTTTTTATCGGACCTTGTCACCATAAGTCAACGTGGATTCGTTTAGTATGGAAAATAGAAAATCAAAAGAAGCGTGAAAACTTCGTTTCTGGTCAAAATGTCGAAATAGATATGAAAAATAAAAAAAAAATTAAAAAAAAAATCTCTCTCTTCTGTTGATTTCCAGTTTTGCATATCGCTCTTCTGTTGTTCGGATCTAGAGAAATCTCTCTCTTGTAGCTTTAATTATAAGATTTAACATATTTACATACACCAAATTCAAATATAAACATATTTCAATTAACTTCTACATTAAAAATTCCATAAAGTTATGAAAATGCAAACATTTATTTAGAATGTATTAATTGAAAAGGCGAGTAGGAAAGTGGTGTGAGTGGTTTCCTTTGTTAAAAATACAAAAAAAAATCTATTTGAAAAAATGAAAAAGTAATAAATATAGGTAATATGCAAATAAATATATTTGGTTAAAAATCATATTTTATTAAATTAATGTTAAATTATATCACACACATTCAAGTTACAACTACTTTTCATCTAACTCCTAAATTAGTCTCCCTCTAGCTGTAAAGTACACAGATATTCATTAAATCATATAATAAATTTACTTGTTATATTATCACTTAATAAAATATTAAAAAAATAAATAAATTCTGATATCTTAAAGCTGAAATAATTAATTTTGTTTTGAAAGAATTAAACTAAGATATGTTTTGTAGCGTGCAATTACTGGGTTGAAAGGCCTACAAAACATAAATATGTCGTTAAAAATATTTCGTGATCGTTTAGCGAAAATAAAATAAAGATTTTGTTTATCGAGAACATTTTTAAGCAATCACATAGTCTCGATGTCAATCGACGAGACACGCTTTCAATGTGTTTCACGTAGCAACTCATTACAGCATGACCACTGAGTTATGACGTCACGTCACGAACTATAACGTGACGTGGTTTTCTATCCCATTTACACGATGAGGCGAAATTTCTGAATCACGAGATTAATTCTTACTAAAAAAAAACACGATAGTTTAATTAAACGAATGCTATTTACTTCTATAATAATTAATGTGAGAGGGAATGTAATTAGACATATTACAGGGAGGGGGGAATAAGATTTTTGAAGCGGTTAAAGAGAAAAATGACATGATTTTCTTCCTCATAATTTGACTTTTTCAAGACAGTTAAGAAAAGATATTCATCGTCGCTCACTTCTTAAGGGTTCCGATCGGATAGGAGGACTGAGGTACCAAATACGGCTCGAGGCGATAAGCCTTAAATGTAGAACCATTAGTTGGAATGGTAGATAATGGGTTTGGACATTGTTTCGTTATGGTGTACGTAATAAACGTGAGTGGCCAAGTTTTAAAAGTGGTCACTTTATCCCTTTACGCCGCCATTAATAGAAAACTACTTTCAAATTTTATAAGAAACTTTCATAAAATTGATTTAATCGACTTTTTACATCTTTAAAAATTCTCCATTAGCCTAATTTGATTCGCGTGAAGCATATACACGTCTATTACTTTACTGATTATAACCGTCTAAAATTTTTTCTAAATTACTTATAAGCTAATTTGTTTCATCTCCATTTTTTCTATTAAGTTCTATTACACTTATACCCCTGTAAAGGGGGCTTGTCTGGAGATAAAGGAAAGAATGAAGGGAAGATGTCACAGGAGTAAATGTTACAGAAGTTAACATTATGTAATGGCTTCTGCCCTACTTATGTCCAAAATTGTTAAAATATGAAGCTTTAATTCGGCTAATTAACGCTTCGTACTTAAAAAATAAATTGCACGCAGCTATCAGGTAGGGAAATTTTTTTAATATATTTTTTAATGCATTCGGCAAATTGGCGCAATGTTTCTTTTCTTTTAGTGTCTATCAATAGTAAACTTTTCCACATTGCCTTTACAGTAAAAGGACTTTGTTCTTTGTTTTAAATAACTAAATTTAAAAAAGAAAAAATAAATTAATCGGTTTCTTTGTAATCTTATCGAGGAATTCCCTAAATAGCTCTCTATAATGAGTCTTTCGATACGTCATTAGTTGCGAGTCAAAATGGCGTCAAATATAATTCCTATTGTAATTAGTTTCAAAAATGGCGGCTTTTGTTTTAAGACTGTCGATTTCCTATTCCTGAAACGGTTCCATTGTTACTATGAAAATGTGCCAATGATATGAGTGACAGCAACAGTGGTGTAATTCCACCTTAGCTAAAGGTGATATATCTCGTTGGCAGCCATTGCTCTCATTACTTGAGTACACATTCGCATACTTTACTTCTTCAACAATCTCCAGGCACGTTTGATAAATACCTATGTCTAGTATCGCGGCGTTTTCCTATCATTCTTTGTCAGTCTTTTTTGGTGTAAATCAACGATGTCAGTCGTTTCTTTCGCTTCAACGAAAGTCTCTTCCATTCAACATCGTTCGAGTGCTTATGATATGAGAAGTAACTATGAATCTACTTAACGGATATCCTTCGGATACGTCAATAATAAATTAATCATTTTGACTGCTTTAGCGAGAGAAAAAAAAAGAAAAAAAAAGTTATTTTACTCTATTTTATTCTAAATAAACACGTCTTCCACGTTTTATATATAATTTAGGATTTTTAAATGAATGATATTTATGTATTTTAAGCGGAAACAGGAGATGAAATTGCAAATTTTATTTAAATTTAGGCATAAAATGACAATTTAGATTTTTGATTCTGAATTGGTAAATCGATAACGTATTTTAAAGTTTCTTTTCCAGGCATAAAATATAGAGAATTTTTCGAATTTTGACTATATTCATACCTGAACATAGAATAATTTACCAGCTTACGTTTCAATCAACATCTGATTTGTTTAGAGTTAAAAATATACATTAAAGAAATTAATTTTAATAAACTTTTTTCAACTTTAAAACTATAAAGTTGTTTTTAAAAGTCCGTTATCATTAGATGAAATTGTAACACGCATTTTGCTTATTTAATATAAAATTACGCTAAGTTTAATTAAATAATTAATCATTATTAATATCTTAATTGTAGTTTATGATGTCTTAAGCCAATTTAAAGAGACTGTTTATGTTTAAGCTAACGTTTAAAGCCACTATTTATACTTGAACAATTACCTTCTATCAAGCACTCATAACTACTAAGATATGTAACTTAATGTTATAATAAATAATATTTACATAACAATGACAATAACTAATCTACATTTACTTTTCTCTTATAAAATATTACAAATAACTAGCTTATAAGTCTAATTATTCTATACTTAGTTAATCTGGCTTAAAAAAGTCTCGTTTAAAATGTTAATTTCTAAAAAATTATTAAGGATATACAAAATTTTTTGAAAGATATACACTTATATTACATTTTAATAGCAGTAATTGTTAAATTGGAAGCATTATCGATCGATTTATTAGTCACAAAATTCGTTTAAACTGACCAAACCAATCCAAGTTTCTTAAAGAGATTCGATACTCCCAAACAGGATTATCTTGTGTGTTTAGAGGCATACTTGTATACAGAAAACTAGGCTAAGAAGGCAATTATGAATCTAAATTGTCCACTTTTACTGGTAGATAAAATCAAAACTGCCTTTTTTATCTCGGCAAATATCTTTAAGATATTTTCTTTTATAAGAAACGTAACTTTATATATAATTAATGGAACGTGTTTTATATGTAAAAACCATAAGGAAGTTTTTATTTATTTTAATTTCTTTTTTTGTTCTTCTTTTAGATCAACTAGTCATTAATCATCATCTTTAAGTAAAATGTCTAAAATTAAATTTTCTTTGTATGAATAAGGTTCATATACCACGCAAGAATCCATTCGTTTTTGAATCACGCTTCGGCTGTAGAAAACAGGTGAGTTAACCATTATGTATAAGAGCTCTCACGAAAGAAAACGTCTTTTACATTTAAATAACCCATAACACGCAATCAATGAGCATTTTCCTTTCAAAAGAGGTTTGAAGATATTCGCAAAACGTCAACAACTGGAATTTAATTGCTTAAAAACACTAAACATTCGATAAAAGTCGAATTTGAGGACCAAAAACTGGGTAACAGCTTTGTAATTCGACAATTACACTGAAGTGTTTTCGATCGCAGATTTTTTTCCTCCCCCTTCTGACGTTATTCGAATTTTCAATAATTTTATTTTGTAGAATTTGTTTCTCATGAGAAATCAGGATGTATTTTAATACGAAGTTAAAATCTTTCAGTGAAAATATCTTAACTTGACACTTTTCAATCTGCCTGCGAGTCCTGTAGAGGAAAAGCACCGAGTAAGACAAAAAAAATCTTCAATAAGAAGAAGAGAAAAAACAAAAAAAAGGGGGTAGACAGCTCTTCTATCGCCGACGGATCGCCGAGAAGAAACAGTATACTTTCAGCAAAAAATTAACAAAATGTAGCCCGGAGCTAAAATTACGCGGGTAAAGAATCGGTTTGGAAGCAGTTTAATGACAATAGTTGGAATGAGAGATGAATAAGATAAAACGTCATCCGCTTCCATCTGCGCCATTTTCATCTTCAGATTAATTACGCATCAATTCTTTAGGGTAACTCAGATAAAGTTAGATAGATACGGCTACAAAATGGATTTTCGACGGTCTAAACTCGAGTAAACATATGCTTTTTAAGCCTATTTCTGAAGTAAAATACATTGGTTACACTGGCGCGTTATCCTACGGCAAAAATGGGGTCTCAATCAATCTTTTATTAAAAAAAATATATATATATTTCCCTGGAAGAAAAATGTCTGAACTGTACTGTACATGGGGGCCCTACTTCAAATTTGTCTGGGCCCCACCAAACCTGGTCGGTAGCTATTTTCGATTATTTAAACCATTCGTTTAAATATCAAACGATTAAACGTGGAAAAGTTGACTTTAGTTTCTCATAACTAATATTACACGAGATATTTTTAGCCCAAAATTTGAATTCACACCAGAACTAATTTATCTTTTATCCAAAATAAAGCTGGCAGATGAGACGAAAGCGAAGATTTGTTCTTTTTAAATATTCGTCCAGTCCAAGCTCTAACAGCGAAAAGGAAACTTTGAACGAAAATTTAATTAAAGAAAAAGGAAACTAGATTAACGTTTGGATGTCGAGTCGGGGATTGAATTTATGGAGGAAATTCCAAAGTAGATCTTCTCCAAACACGATTTTGATCTAAAAATCGTATGAAAGTTGAGCTTAATTAGTTTATAAGTAAGCGAAAATAGCCCAAATGAAAATAATATTGTGGGCTTTACTATTTGATTCTCACTTTAAAAATTGCCAAAATTTTGATAGCGCCGGGATGCGAGAAGAATCAGGTAGAGAGGAACAGCTGCAGAGAAGAAAAACAAAATACTTCATAACACATAGTACAGTAAGTAGATAAGCAAAACTCTTAAAGCTCGTATTACCAAACCTTTTACAGATATGAGGTCTAATATTAGTTACCGACAGAAGTGGAGTTAAAGATCTCAACTTCACTTCATTATCTGTTAAACGCTGAGTTAAGACTTTTTCCCACTCCAAATGGACTCAAAAATTTCAATAAATATCATACGGACTATTTGGCTAGAATCGGCTACTTTTACTTTACTGTTGACGTTTCTAAGGTTAAAAAAATAAAGTCGGATAAGAGGGGGTGAGAGTGAAGAAATTGAAAGAAGGAAAAAAAATCCACATCTCCCCCACTTGATTCACCTTTTCAGACTCTCATGCATTTTTAAACAATACACTAAGTGCTAGCTTTGTTTGCTGTGGGGGAAACATACTATCTCCCCCTACCAACCTTTAACAACTATTTGCGACACGGAGTCTGTTTTACAGAAATCGATTTTTTTGCCCCGATATCCCCCAACCCATGAGAGAGAGGGTGGGATATTGTGATTAACCCACTTCAGCTTCGTAGCTGGACCATTCAGTCGGTCACGATTCTTGCCTTCTAGGTATTTTAAAGTAAATGAACAATCGTATATGGAAATCTAGCATTCGCCATTTATAATATCTCTCTTCTAAAGTCGACACTTACATTTATAAATCCCAAAAGGCGGATTTAAAAATTTACTGGTTCCCCTACTCTTTGGGAAATCCCTTGTTTCCATTAAATGCTTTTTCCATGCCTTCCCCGCCAGTATAAATGTTATATAATTTAATTTTCTATCCGTTACGTTACCTGGTATTATTTCTAGTGCTACTTTTTGATCTACTATTGATGATCCATTTCTGCTTCTCTCCCCTTAGAAACTTTATAATGATCGTAATTAATTCGTGGTTAATAGTTTAACAACAGATTTTACTTAAAAATTAAATCTTTTCAATAATAAAGATGGGTGGATGACGACTGAAAACACGAGAAAGTTAATAACAGTTACTCTTATTCTATATTTGTAATTAAAANGTGGCAAAATTTCACAATAAATAATAATAATATCTTGTAAAAATTAGAACCATTTCATTTCATATTTTTGTCGCACCTACAATTCGGACTGATTGAAATGAGCATGGAATTTTTCATTACTTATTCTGTGACAAAACTGAATTTTAGTCTTAAATTGAGATACTTAAATAAGGGGGCAGCGAAATTTTCCTCCATTCTGGGCAGCTGACACCCACGCTATGCCACTGGTAACTACTGTATTTACTCAAATACGTGATGCACCTTAATTTCTACATTCTCACATGTGGGTTTTTCTAAAAATAGACAACTCGAGACAAATTTATATCAAAAGAATCAGTATTTATTGCAGTAAAGTAACTTACTTTACTTGCAATAAATACTGATTTTTTTTTATATATAAATGTCTTCTTTGGTATTGAAGTAAGAAACTTCTTCACTTTGTGTTAGGCTCTTCTGAAATACCAGATTCAATGTTCATATCTTCCTGCATACAATCATCTTCAGTGCTGTTTAAAGCATCAGAAAGATATAATTTTTTGAAAGATGCTGCATGACTTTTTCAGAATTTTCATTCAAGTAATTTCAATGTTATTGTAGCATACTAACGAGATTGAGCTAAGACGATCTCTTAAATAGTTACTATTATGAATATTAATCTAATAAAATTATTAAAATGACACAATGGAGTTAGTGACTTCTAGTGACAAAGTAATAAGATGTATGACGCTAGAGATCACTAATTATGATGTATTCATTTCAAATCTACATTCGGAGATACTAAAATCTGAAAAAGCGCATCTTACATTCAAGTAAATATGGTAATATCAGGTGATATTCAACAAAATGCTCATTAGTTTGATATTACGTTCAATCTTAACATTGTTTGATTTTAGATACCCATTTAACCAGTGATTCTTAATCTTATTCTCTGTCTGCACCATTTAAACATTTTCATTTGAGATTTTAAAATGCATTCTTGCTTTCTGAGAAAAATTTATTATTTACTTAACTTTAGATGCATCTTCATTAATATAAAGCATTAAGTCTAGGTCGGGAATTTACAATAGTAACAGTAGTATATTTATTTNTCGAAACATATTTTTTGAAAAAAAAAAAATAAATTAAATTAATAATAATCAACTCTGAGGATGGAGGAAAAACTTTACCCTTGAAAATTAGCCCTCCCTTCCTAAAATAAACTAAAAGTAAAAATTTACCACAACCACTTTAAAAAAAAAAAAAAACAAAATTTTCCATTAAAAAATTCACATAATCTCAACGAAAATCTCACGATTTTAAAATGATAAGCACTCGAATTTTGTCTGCAAATAACAATTATTATAGGCCTCCACAAAAGTTCAAAGTTCAATTTTTGAATTCGAACTGTGTGCAGAACTATACGATTTCTAATATAACCTTCTTTTAAATCTGTAATAACGTCATACATTTAAGTCATTAAAGAAAACCAAGGTGACAGTCATCCCCATTGGTTTTTGCCTAGTTGTGAATAGAGTTACATTCCCTAACCTGGCCTCACACACACACACACACACACGATATAGTGGGTTAAGTCGGCGCCTACCGACATTGTTATATTGTTAGGAGCACATATAACCCACCTCCCTCTTATTCTCATGAGGAAACAAAGATTTAATTCAAAAGCGTAGGGATATTTTGGCAAGAAAATAATACCCTAACTGATCAAGAATGTAGATAATTAGATTGTATTTTTATTAATTCGAAAACAATTAAAGAATAATGACTAAACAATACTACTAGATAAGTTTGTACCAATTCTTGTAGTTGTACGACTCTTTGCGTCAAACTAAAAATAATCAGAGAAGGGAAGTCTTTTTTCCCTCTTTTGATTTTAGTTGTCTTTGCCAATCAGAGAAGGAAACACTTGACATATTCAACTATCCGTTCGAAATTTTTGGCTCGCTGTATCGGTTTTGTCTTTTCTACTCGGGGATCCGCTTGAAGGAGCTAAATGTAGTCATCATATATCATAGCCTGGATTTTAAGACGACTGACAGTAGCTACGAATTAATAAAAAAAAAAGTTTACCGTTATATAAAATAAGTAGTAAACTAAGTGACGTCGTGTGACGCGGAAGTTTTCGCTTTTCCAGTCTACGTCCCTATGATTAATCGTGTTACAAAGGTCGAAAGAGGCTGAAGTAATCTGCATCATCGGATAGTGTTTGACCAATAAGAATAGAGCTTGCAAAATCTCATTTTCTATAGTAGGATTAAGCACGTGATGGAAGTTAACCAATAAGGAAAAAGCGATACATTTTTATTTTATTTTATTATTGTTATTTTCTTTTTTTTTCAAGCATCTTCGTAAATCGATCATAGAATAAATATTTGCCAATATTTTTCTCGGTTTTGATATATAAGGAAAAAATTTCTTCTTTTATATTTTGTTTTATTTCATTTTAATTTCTAAGCCCAAGAAACGAGTGAAATAAAAATAAATATAAAAAGAAATCAGAAGTTGAAACAGAAAGAAGGGGAAAAATGTTTCCGATCTCCGGTCTTCTTGTATAAAATTGGCATTACTTTTCGATCCCAAATATGAGATTTTGGCAGCTCAGAGGTGTAGCTAGTGCTAGAGATATCACTTGTAGGGAAGAAAAAAACCCAAGGCTTACTGTTACATAGTCAACAGGGCACCAGTGCAACCACCAGATTTCCGATACGCTCAAAAATCGATTTTTCCCCCTCCCCCCGGTATCAAGTTGTGACAGGACCACCTTTCTAAACTGGGGCCTGACATTTCGCACCAGTGAACCTACAGGACCCTGGGTGTGTCACGTGACATAAGTTGACGATCGTAATGTCCCCTTTTTGCCGGACTCGAGGAATAATGCTCGGTCCATTTCGCTTCTAACTTAAAGGTTACAGGGAAATAGTGCGACAAGGGGAAGAAATGGCAACTATTATGACCCGACCGGGTTCAAAGAAACGTGTAAACTCTACGTACAAACCTCATCAGACTTTACGGTGCAAGCCACATAAAACTATTTACCGTTATGAGCTAGACAATATTCATCATGCCCGATATACCGATCCGTAAGAGAAGGAGGGAAAAACCGTTTTTCCCTATTTCTCCCCCCCGTTTCCTTCAAAAGTATTTGTTGCTTTTTTACGGCTATAGTAAATCTCGACAGGTAAATGCGACTAGAGGGGGTGGCACGGTTGATTTGGCCGCTGCTTTATCCAACTACTTCTTAACAGATTTCTCTCCTCGACACTAGAAAAGAGATTTTTATAAGCACCCTCGTAAAGTTTCTGTTTATTTAACACTTTGGGGATTTTTTTAATAATTATGCGCTTAAAATCTGACTGAATATTAATTTTATTTTTGATGAAATGTTTCCTCTTATCTCCTTTTCCCAGTTAAGTTACGATATAGACTTAGAGCTCTTAATTCCAAATTATGGATTTAATTAAGTTTATTTTTACAAGTTTTTGATTAGAATCTGTTCAAAATTAGATTTTCATCTAAGGGTAACATATACAAAATGTCACGTGTCCTCACATTTTGTTCACACTTTCGACAAAAACTTCTAACACAACTCTATTCATCTGTATAACTTCAAGTTTTAACGTGGGATTTTTCACAAGCAAACTTAGGTACAAAAATATTCCATTATTCACACATTAATAATAACTTTAAATATTGTAATAAATAACATTTTAAAGTAAACAACTTCAGTTTTGATACTATTAATAACTTGTAAGATATCGTGACTACGAATTAACGAGTAAAAACAATCGTACGTATCCTTACAAGTTTCCCAATATTTTAGATCTGTACTTGTTCTGTATCATGGAAGTTACTCGATATTACAGCCTAAAATTCGTATTAAATTAACATTAAACAATCAGATCATTTAATTATGTATAAGGGATATTAATTATCTTGATAAGGGATAATTATTAAAGCAATGGTTATCAAATTATGTAATATAAATTAATAATAATAAAAATTGAAATATCTGTAATTCTAATAACTTAAATTTATAGTTTACAACTGTAAAAACAGTTGAATTATACAAATAAATTAATAAATAATTAAAAATTAATTATTATTTTGTTTTAATGTACAAAGTTCATTAGTTTCCACGTAATGGATCTCTTGGCTCGCAAGATTTTTTTTTTCATAAATTACATCCGTGTCTTGTAAAATTTAACATTGTAAATATAATTTAATTTATTAATTTTCTATTATCTGTTATTAAGATTTTTCGCAATATATATTTGTCAAACTTTATTGAAAAGTAAGATTTCAACATTGGCGTATTGTTTCCGTTTTACGGAGCCCAATCCAACCAAATTGCTAGAAAAATTAATCAACCATTAAGTAATAAATAACGGCATCTTATAGAAACGTATTGTTTAACTGAATCAGTGTCAAGATAATTAAAGACACATGTTCTATTGAGACATTAAACAACATGTAGACCCGTGTGAAGAGTGGTAATAATTGGCATATTTGAAAGAGATATTTCCAAATTTATCGAAGCAAAAAAACAAAATGAAAATTATTTATAAACAACTATTAAATTAGAACTACTTGTGCGAGAGAATCGTACACTCGAAACACTAAACATCGAAGACCCCCTTCAGCCAAAATGACTCTCATCATCTCCTCGACCAAAAACAATTCTTTAAAGAAGAATTTAAAGATCAAAAAAGGAGGAGGAAAAACAAGATCCACTTATCAATTTCCCTCGTTATAATTCTTTCCTATTCATCTCAAAAGTAGACTTCATTAGTTTTCAGTCAAGTGGTCCGAAGTAACATCATTCAAAAATTTGCTCTTCAATAATTTATCCTCGGGCAAAACCCCATCTGGTGGAAAGAAGAGAAATCTTCTCAAAATATATGAAAAAAGAAGTTCGTATGTGGAGTTCTCACCTCTTCTCGAAACTGTTAATTGAATCTGGAAACAATCGCTATTCGCTTTATATATATTTACAGTTGTAGAAATCCCTCGCAGTCATACAACTCGACGAATTGAACATGTAAATCTCTACAGGAATACAACACGGGCAAAACGAGTAATTTCGCTTTGTACTAACAAAACCGCAGCTGAAATCGATTTCCACTTCTCATCCTAATAACCACTTTTACTAGGCAAAAAGAACTTGTCTCAGCTAGTCCTGTAGTCATTGCCTGCATCCCTCTCCCTCCCATCACACAAACATCTGTGGCTCCCTCCGGCGGATGTTTCTGTCAACAAGAATCTTTCAACCCATCTGATTTAGGCCAGTAATAAATGAACCTTTCCATTTATGTGACATAAGGCCTTAGATAGGCCCCGTTTCGTTCCCTTTCTACCTTAATTCCTATCGTCTTCTCGTACCAGCCGTTGTACAGCTTCGCGCTCTGGCATTTCCAAAGTGTTGAATGACACAAAAATCACAGGCCTTATAGTAAATTTATAGATAAAACTACAATAAAACAGTTCAAAAGTTTCTTTCATTACGTTACTTTCATATAAGCTAGCATCGAACTTCAGAAATAAAGTCTGAAAATTTGCACTCCTTAAGTGACGTGCAATTGAACGTTTCAATTATCAATTCTTCGAATCTAACTCGAATTAAATGATTAAAATCAATAAGATTTAAATCAGATCTTAAGATTTTGTGAAATTTCATTAGATTTTAACAATAATTTGTGAATTAAAAAAAGAAACCAAGCATTCAAAGCAACTTTCTCCAACTTTAGTTTTAGTTTCTCCATTTAAAAAACAATTAGAAAAAAATATTTTAAAATATAATATTTATTAAAATACAAGAGAGAAAAATTTCCATTGTCACAAACGATCATAAATAAAAAGGTTTTAAATAATAATCTATTTAATTTAAGCCTTATACTTAAGCTATTAAAGTTGCAATTAAGAGAATAATTTTTTTTCATTTATTTAATTTAATTAATTTAGAATGATAACTTAATTATTTCGATATTAGTTTAAATCTTCGGTAAACTTAAATTATAATATTCAAACTTCAATGAAAAAAATAAATAAAATAGCTTGTTTTCTCGTATAAAATCTCATTTTATCCTTGTTTAACAACTACGAAAATATGGAAATTTCAAATTTATAACAGTAAAGAATAGAGCAGGTTCTAAAAATCTTCGTATTAATAAATAATTATTGGAAAAAGATATTATAAATCTAACTTAGAAGATATTAACTAGTGCATTAATAGTTTGTGTTAGTGATTAGCATTAGCGCGTTATAGCTTTATGGGGCCCAGGTAAATTTGAATTAGAGGGCCCGTGTACAGTTGAGGGAGAATTTTTGGGGAAAATATTTTCTTATAAAAGATAGGTTTGATAATTGCCTGGGCCCCCATCAACAGGGGACCTCTTTTCTCATAGGATAACGCGCCAGGTGATTAGAATCTTATTTATCACACAGCCTATGAATAACTTTAAAAAACTGATATATTGAATCGCGAAGCGGAAAAAATGAAACACAGTTCGACTGAGAAAAGAAAATGAAGAGAAAAATATAAGTTTTTGATAGAGGTTTAAGACGACTCATCGAACAAATATTTTTCTAGGAAAAGTTCCATAAGCACGAGAGCTCTAAATCGAATACTTCCTATAAATTTTTTCCCGAGCGCTTGTCACAAGAAAGTAAAAATGCGAACGATAAAAGAAAGCGAATTAATCTAAATTATGAATTTAACCGTATAGCATCAATTTAAGAGGTTTAATAACTGAAAGACAAAGACTGAAACCTAATATCCCGTACTGGATAGACAGAAATCGAATTATAGTTAATACTAGAGCGGCATTTTGTATTACGACAATAGAACGGTATCCTATAAGTTTAATTCTTTAAACAATTTATTAATAAAATGATCAAAATTCATTTTGCATCAAAATTTGCATAATAACTTAATTTGTGCAAAAGTTATAAATCGGTTAATGGTTGTAATATGGTTAAAAAGCACGAAAGAACTGCTACTAATATGAATTAGGAGGCAGCTAACTTGGTTACAAGCTTGATTTCACATATCGATTGATTTTGGCTTACTTCGGCTTAGTCATTTCACTAGTTAGTTCTTGTGGGTAGAATAGGAGGCCTGTAGTATTATTAGTGGGGAGTTTTAATACGGATGGTACGGTTATCTCCCTCCTTCCTACAGATATTTCGATTTAGATATCCGCCATAAATATGGTGAAAATAACCCAAACGTACTGTACTGTACCAGTGCATAAAAGTTTTTCATGTTCGACTTCTAACAGGCCTACATTAATTGCTCTGCAGCCATTCTACTTAAACGAATTTATAGGCTATTTTTTTGTCGTGTATACACTATTTAAGTTTTTATTTTGAATAATTATTCTTACATCTTTAGCGTTTTCTGCCATCAAAAAGATCTAGTTATATGCTTAATTACTATAGCTATATTATAGATATTAAGCTATAATTCAAAAAATATATAAAACATTTATTATTAGAAATTATAAAACAAACTGGCACATATTTAAAAGTATTTTAAGTTAGAATAAATAGATATAATAGGCCTTATAAATGCTTACATAGACTTTATATCCTACATATATATAGTCTATAAGACCCATGTAAGCATGAAAGAGATATTTACAGCATATTGTTTACGTAAGTATCTTATATAACATCTATTCAACATAATCTTTTATATAATAGAATCAGACTCACATTAAAAAATCTTTGAATTTTTTCCCATTTTGAAGATAAATTTCAGCTTTTAACTCGAATACTTTAAGGTAAATTGAAACTTCATTTTCTATATTATATTAATATTTGTAATCTATATTTATACCAATTGTTTATTTGAAATATCAACGAGACAAATATTATAAGAGTTAACGTATTAAAAGTTATACAGTATATTTACTAAAGCATTTAAAAAATTTATATGGAGAAGGATACGGTAATAGTAAAGCTACACTTTATAAAATGTAGATTTTTGTAATAATACTCTGTATAAAATTTTTTTATATATAGTAATATTATTAGAAAAATCTAAATTTTATACGTTGTGGCCTATCTCGTATTCGCAACTGCAGTTTAATTTCGATACAAGCCAAAACTTCTTTTATTAAATATTCGTGTGTGACATTGTGCATTTTATGAATTATCAAATGTCACCAAAATTAAATGATTATACATTAAATATTCATTACTTTTGGTAAATACAGTCACAAAAAAATTTATAGATTTTTCTTCTTATAATCGGGATCCAGAGTCATAAACGGTGAAATATAACGAGATGCTAACACTACCATAAAAAATAATGCTTAATTATGATTTATAAGCACTGTAAAATGTAACGTAAGATAAATTTAAATTTATATATTCTCGGTTCTATTAAAATTTATTTAATTTAAACGATTTTGTGCAAAAACATGATTTTTTTTAAAGTAAAAATATTGAGAATTATGTCTTAAAGACTAAAGAAATTTTAAGCTTAATAATAATAATTATTATTATTATATGTTGCTTCCACATTAATAAAATAGCTAACATAATTAATGTGTAAAAGTATTTGTTTCTTATATCTTACCCCAAGTTCATTTATTAGCATCAGACGGTAAGATACAAAAGCTATTTTATCAATAATTAACTAATTTAAATGACTAAAATTTGTTCGTGTCTTCTGTCACGTTGACTTGTTGCTAACTTAGTCAAAGTGAAGCTTGTAAACAATACTTGTATAGGGCCTCATTACTTACGCTAGTCTCACATCAAACAATTGCAATCGTCTGTTGTACCATGTCTAAAATTAGAGACGGTCTAGTTGACTTGACTGAACAAAGAGAATGAAGGAAAGTGAGAAACAGATGGTGTTTTAACAAATAAACATTCGCAATACAGCCCAAAGGAGCATAGGTTACTGAAGTGTGTATAAATCACTGTCACACCTTGACATTATATTTCCGATTGTCACCAGACTGTTACTACTGCTTTCTGCTAGTGGATGATCCCAGGTGTAAATATTCGAAAATTTAAATAGTATATTTAAAAATTTGGGAGCTTTTAAAGGATAAAAAATTGCATATAAATGTACACTCGTATATATAAAAGCACATTATTCTAGTTTGTTTATCTAAATAAGGAGTTAAAATCACGTCTCTTCTAGCATTATTCTTTCCAGAAGAGAACTTATACGAACTGATGCGAAAAATGGGGGGAACTAGACCCTCAATTTTACTTTTTTTTATTCGATTTCAGCTACGAAAGATGGTTTATAGATTGTGAAAAACCAGCTGTTTTCATTGATGTTTATCTGAAATTAAAATTACTATCAATCGTGATGCTGTTAACTAGTCATTAAACTTTTAGAGGAAATCTAAATAGTAAACTGATTAATTGAATATTTGTTATGATTTAAGAGGATGTTTATGTACTGTACGTTAGAATGAATGAAAATCACTCCAAGTTAATATACGCATTTATAAAGCGAATAGTTTGAGTAGCATGCACATTGCCTGTAATGAATTTTATAAGTTGCAAATTTCAACTTTTTGTTTACTTATTGTGATGTTGACAACAATAATAATTAAGGCAAACGTTACATACCTGATGCAAACACCTACTGTAGGGGACGGACGACAAAGAAGACTAGGTGCACGTGATAAACCGAGCTCACTTTACTCCATCGCTCTATTGGCTGGCAGCTCCATCCGGGGTACTAGCCACCTGCCAGTATTTAAAGGCGCCAAGGACAACGCGCGCTATTTTGGATGGTCGCGTTCGCAATGGAGAGTGACGACTACGTCAACGACTTCGACTTGGACCATCTGGAGGAGGTGGTGAAGCACGAGATGGAAAATAGGGCCAAATATAGCGGACTAGTCTGCGGTAACGCTGCGAATAATCTACAAATGGTTTCGGATCAGCAGAATATGAATCATAATCCATTGACAATACTCACAGGACCACGTAAACCAGTCGTCTTGACGGCAAGTACTCCAGGTACACCTCCAGATACTCCCACCGGCGGAACAAATTGCCATAGTCTACCACCTTCGCCCGTTTTTGCTGCAGTTCCCATATCTAATTTGGCCAGCCCAGTTATGGCACCGGCATCGATGGAACCAAAGCAATCGAATTTATTAGATGACAGCATGATGTGGCTCACCCAAACTTTGAGATACGGTGGAGTGACTAGCCAGGAACCTCTCGACTTAAGACCTCAATGTGGAGGCGAAGTAGAAGGCTGGATCGGACGCAGAGAGTATAGTGAAGTGCCGAACCACCCAGGTACCAATCCCTCATGTAATGTTAGCAGTGCGGCTATGATGAATTCTCAAACATCCGGTTTGGTATCAATTGCGGGACCGCAAATGATGCAGGCTTCCCAAACTCGAGATATTTTGGACGACGACCAACTGATTTCTTTATCAGTTAGAGATTTGAATAAACGACTCCACGGTTTCCCAAGAGAAGAAGTTGTGCGTTTGAAACAGAAGAGACGAACTTTAAAAAATCGGGGTTACGCTCAGAACTGTCGGACAAAGCGCTTGGCGCAACGACACGAACTGGAAAGCAAAAATCGTTTGTTACACGCAGAACTTTCACGTATACGTCAAGAATTAGAAAGGACTTGTCAGGAAAGGGACTATTACAAGCAACAACTGGTTATGGTTCGAAGTCGCGATTGTTCACAAGGTTCGCTTTCGAGTGGTTCGAGTGCCGGAGCGAGCAACCCCAGTTCACCCGAATTTTACTTGTGAATTGATTTAAAATATTCACTTAGGACCATGTAATTGGGACAACAGGTACTCCGAAAACTACAAAGTCTGCAACCACTTGGGTTTCGGGTTCATTTGGTCCCATTAAAAGTTCTCCCTTGCAGTAATGGTGGCATAACAAGGAATGCTATAATTAAGCCACTTTCCAATTCATTAGCTACTAGGCTTTCACCCTAACAGGGAGCAGTGTAGTGCGCCGATTATCTTCGGGCATGGCTGTGGTTCATTAGCCGATTATAGTACTACTCCGATCTACCTAATTGAAGACTCATCGGCTGTGCAGACAAACTGCGGAAGCACCCCCTCACACTAGTCAACTGAACTCTACAATTTAATTTATAAGAAGCACTTTTTAGTTAAATGTCAACCAGAAATAGTACTGTGATAGAAGAATTTTACTTGACCACCAACTATACCCCCCGAACAATAAGTAAATGGACAAGTAAAGCAACTCAAATAGGACAAGTTAAAGGAACACTTGCACGGTCAAGTAAAAAATTTTTTTCTGTGTGTCTCTATTTAACTATTTTGGTGAAAAATATACCATTTTTGCATACAAAAATTGTATATTTTTCAGAATTTTTGAGTTGTCGTGATAGTAATCATCGTTTTGTCAAGTATGCATGCTCATGTACTAGTCCTAGGTTGGTTTAGACCCTTAAGGAACCATCAAAAAAATGAATCAAACCTTTTTGTAAATATCATGTCATTCCTTTTCGTGTCTTATAAGAATGGCATAGCAATAAATAATGTAGTTATCTTGTAAACAATTTTAGAAATGTATATAAAAGTAGTTATATATATAGTCATTGTTGTGTTTAGATGGAAATAATTATATATAAAATATAGACCTCTTCTAGTTAATTTATGAGTGAGTAGGTCTATTTTGTTAAAAAATTTTATAATTAATGTTAAATTATCGTTGTCGCTTTTTTTTGTTGTATTGGGTTTATCTGAAGCAATACAGATTATGCCTCATACTTATTGTGTGGTTATTATTGATATTATAATGTTATATATATATATGTAAATGGGGACAACTATATTCTTACTTATGGAAATTTGGCTTAGTTTCTTCTATTTCTTTGTAAAATTTACCTAAATGCTTCCTTATAGAAATCTCTTAGATTCTAAATTATGATTTTTAAGTCTTATATATATCATTCCTTTCTCTTCCTCCCCTCTCTGCTGATGATTTTCTTTAATGGGTTTCAGTTTATTTATATAAATTATTTAATTAAGATCATTGTTTAGGTAGAAATAATACATCGAAGTAACATTTTGGCTGCCCAATGCTTCCGAGAATCAATCTTTTTAAATTCAATTTATGATTCTATTGTGTTTAAATTTAATTCTAAATATAGTATAACGGATAAGAAAAGTCTATAGCTTGAAAATATCTATATAATTGTATTCCGAGGGCCCTAAATTAAAAAGAAATGGTCCTTTCTTGTAGATGTAATCTAACTCTGTTAAAACTTATGTAGTCATGATTAATATTAGATAGCGTAAAAAACTAAAAAGGCATAATTATAGTCTAGATATAATTATAGACTATGTTATATAAGACTTCATAAAAACTTACGAATGAGAGTAGTAGTTTATTTTACATTCATCCGTAACTTTAAATATACTTTACCATTTTTTTTGTTTAGTTTTTAAAATCTTTTTCGATTTATTTTTAGTTGTCCAGATATATATCTATAGGCCTTACGCGTGTTGGAAATAAACTATTAAATTGATATTTGGGAATTTATTTTCTTAATATTTCTAATTAAACCTCGTAGGCCCCAAGCTTTAATTTCTTGTTATTTTTTAATTGTCCCCATAGGGCTCAATTTTTCCTATTTACGTTCTATTCCAGGAAGAGTTTACTGTTTCTAGTAGTATTAAAACATGACAAATTGTGCCAAACAATTTTCGGTCTAGCTCTAACATAGTCGACCGCTTTTTTCGCTTCCACGCAAATTAAGAAGAAATGAATTGCTGCCAAAAATATTTTAACTGCTTACTTGATATTTTCTACAAAATTATAGGCCTTTGAGTACGTTTCATACGCAATAGATTAAGCTAATCCATAGAAAACAAACGTCTTAATTCACTTAGTTTTCAGCTTATAAACTTAAACTCAAGCTTATATTTTACATTTTAGTACTCGCATTCTAGATTTTAAGCTTACGTTTACTTAATATTAAGGTCTTTTTTTAAAAAAATACTTTTTAAATAATTTTTTTTAATTAATTTATTTTTTAAGTTTCTTAAAACAATTAATGAACTTGTCTTTTCTACATATTTTTATTTAATAAAGTATTTGTTAAACTGATATTACTTTCTGTTATTAGTATCATTGATAGTTTCGAGTTAATGTTTAGTGATACAAAATAATTTAAGTAAGAAAATTAACGCAAATTCTCTTATCAAATATATATTTTTTCAAGCTTTTTTTCCTGTGTTATTGTAGTTAGATCCCCAGCTGAGATGTTTAACTTGAAGTCTTCTTTAAAGAGATCCCCCATCTGATATAATACAAGGTTCCTTGTTCAGAATACTGATAAGATTCCCGCAGTGACTATCTATTCACAATATGCAGAATCTCTCGTTTGATGAGTATAATCTCGGATATATTATAAAATTCTCTTTTTAATATGGCGATTTTTAAATGAAATATTTGATTTTATCATTAAAAAAATATTCTTTTTTTAAAGTGTTATTTGTAGAAACGAACCCAAAGAATCTCTACAGATAAGAATAATTTTTAATTTTCACACGTCATCGAATAATTCCAAAATATTAAGAAAGGTACGAATATATATATATAGAAATAGACTAAAAAACCAGGTTTTTATAAAAAGTATAGAATGAATGTATTTTAACAGTAAAAATTGACAGTGGTCCAACATGGATGAATGGATATGTTTAAAGAACTTATGAAAAATATGTTCACTATGAGTTTCATCCTTCGCATTTTATATTTTTCATTATAGGATATGAATAGAGATCAAAGAGTTCCTGAATGGCTTCCAAACATTTTATAAATAATTAAATATTAAGTTTATCTGTCCAAAATAAATTTCCATTCCTGAGAATAGAACTTATCGAAATCTCTTATAATTTATATTATACACTAAATATAGAATAAATGACGAATATTCCAATTAAAAATTGGTTAATTTATAATTAAATCACGGCCATTTCGATCGAATTCTACGCTAAATTCGACTTGGAAAAATTGTCTAAATTCGATATTTTAAATTAATTTTAATTAAAAATTGATTTATTTAGTTGAATAATAGTTTTTCAAATACTTTATAAAGACATATATTTAATGATAATAATCGAATATAATCTAAAATATCCTTATTGTAAAAATAGGATAGAGTAATGCAGGAAATCGGACATACAGGGGAACTATACATACAAATTTTACTTATTTCTTAATAAAACAGGCTTATATACGGCTATTAAATTCTTCGATTCTCTTCAAACTTCGTCTAACTTATACTAGGCCTATATATAACAGCTGACGTTAGGAAAGAAATGACATTTTTGCGGGAAGTCGATACTCTGCGATCTGCATGACGAAAGAGAAACTTTCACCGATTCTTGAGATCTATCTATTTTATCTATCTTAATATCGGACCGGGGGGAGTTAGACTTTTCAAATATATTATAACCGATAGACAGACACACAGACCCACAGCAACCGATACTACTTATTAAAGGCAAAATCCAGCACAAATGATTAAAAAATGGGTTCGTGTTAGCATGGTTCGAAAAGTAATTTTTGTGTTTAATTAAGTTATTTGTTGTTATATTTAATAATAATTTATACAATGGGTGTATATAAGTATTAATGTATTAATCAGAATACGGGATTATAGAAATTTCTCAAGATATTATGGCGATTTTTATGTATTGTAAATTTCGTTTGTCGTTTTTAAAAAAAAATATCATGGTTTTTGTTTATTTGTTAATAAAAAATGATTTACAAGAGAAGTATACCTTTGTCTATTCTTCTAGTCTACTATTTTAGTGTTTAATTTTTGTAAATTTACTAGATTAACGGGCTTTTGAGGGGGATTGGTGAGGTTGAGTTGAGAGGGGTGATAAAAACAATGGTCTTAATAATAATCATAATGTACACTTATTGTCTCGAGTATTTACAATAATGAAACTACAAAACACAATAAATTGACCGGGCTTAAATTAAGAGGGGTGGTGGATACCCCCATAGTATTTTTTCTAGTGTGTTGAAGTGTATTCACGCCAAATTTATTACATATAAACATACATATTTTAATATATATAAATTATTAAATAACTTATCTTTTTATACAGCGAGCAAACTTATTAGTATCTAAACTATAATTATACTAATTTAAAGTAATTTAAATAATAAATATATTCAATCTTTTTAATGAGAAAATAATGTAAACTTAGTTACAAATATGCGAGAAATATTTAAGAATAAAATTAACATTGGAATATATTTTCAGACGGAAGTCGAATTGCAATATTTGCGCTTAATAATACATAAACATAAGAAGTAATTTAATGATAATCCCCATCTACACTTATCTCTTAAACAGAAAATTTTATATTAAATTTCTAAAAATCACATCTTTAGAGCATAGTGTGGGAGTGAATGGATAGTTAAGGAAGTAGTATTACATATTAATATTAACACGAAGAAGCGTTTTGCATGTGAATAAGCTACATTTTTATAATTAAATTTAAATTTAGTTATTCTGTCTGAATTTTTAATTTATAAAATTTATGATAATTCAATTTCTCTTAAAATATATATAAAGTTTGATTAATTTTATTGTATATCATTTAGAATTTCACTTCTTCTGTGAATTGTAATTAAAAAAAAACTTAATTTTAAAAGATGAAATTACATAATTTTTCAATTATTTATCAATTTTTATTGCCACTTATTAACCGAGTTCGTTGAAGTATTTACTAAGTCGGGTCAACGATATTTGTTATCGCTTGTAAAATCTAATATTAGACCGACTAATGTTTATATATATAAAAAGTTAAATGTTTATATAAAATGTTGTATTTAGAAAATCAAATGAAAATTCAAATTTAACGAGTCTAGTTAACGAGATTGCACCTGACGAACGTCAAGAAGTGTAAAACCAAAAGTTACCAAGGAGGTTGAGTGGAACAAAAGTGCCAAACCCACTCCTAACACTCTATCCCTGAATGTCACAGGAGAAAAGTGGAGGGAGGGGGATAACAATTTTGGCACCTGGCCCACACTGATTGCCAGGACAACAGATTTCCCGCCATAACAGACATCCGGGAGACTCGAGGTGCCGCTGTAAGTGGGATAACATTTCTGGCAAGGAAGAAAGATTTTTTACCCTCCTTTCGCCCCCCTCTATCGTCTTTTTACCCTGCGGCTGCTTATTTCAAAAGAGTCAAAGTATGCTTTAAGATATAACTATTAAAACTTATTTCTAATTTTCATTCATTTAAAAAGAAAAGAAAAAAAAAAAAAAACGTATTCGTTGATACCATATCGTAAATTATAGTAGGGCCTACTATTTTAGAGTTGTTAGTGAATACACCTTTGTAAAACGAAGGTTAAAAGGACGAAGCAAACTGATAGCGATGAAAGATTGAAGCAATTTATTATACTGAAAAACTTTTTTTAATCCACACTTGTTGAAAAATTGAAGGCTACGTTCACCAAATATAGTTTTTACAGTTTATTTATCGAAACAACTTTTTTTTTAAATATATATAGGCCTATATATATTAATTTTATTCATAATAATTAAAAATAATAATAATTTAAAAAGAAATAATAAACTTTAATAAGAGTTTTTAGTCATATAAAACAAATTAAAGTAACAATGGAGGTCAATGAGAATACGAACAGCAATAGCATCATCTAAATTTAGACAAAGGTCACAGTAAAATTGAATGGAAATAAATACGTGGAAACTTGCTGCTTAGTTTCTGTTTGACATCACAAATTCAATTTTTTTTTCTTATTCTTTTTTTTGACAGAACTAATTTCAAGTCTAGTTTGAGTGATGTTCGACATACAAGCATGAAGTAAGGGAACCTTCATCAACTTTTTTTCGTCTTACTCCTGACGTGGGTCTATGTTAAAAATCTACTCTTCATTTTAGACCACGCTACGTGTAAATTATTTAAAATTTAATAATTATTACAGCATTTAATATTTGTAAATTTAATTTAAAAGACTTGATATTACAAAGAAAATAAGAACGAGTTAAGTTATGAAGTACTTAAATCCTTCATTAAAAACGTTTTGAATGATGCTTACAATCCTCGAGACTAATTAATTAATAAAAAAAACAAGCTTTTCTAAAAGTATAAAAAAAATAATTAAAAAAAATTGTTACTAAATGAATAGCAATTTTTAGTATCGCACGCGAAATATTTAAATCTTTGAGAATGTCACAGACAATGTCAGAATGAATAATCACGTGCAGAAGGGTTTTTTTTCTGTTTACAATGGTACGTTATTTGGCAGCGAATACAACATGGCAGTTCTTCACTGTTTTACAAGACAAAAGTTGGAGATTATGTCAATACTGCTTGTACAATGTCTCTTATTGTATGGCTTTATTTGGAAGGAGGGAAGCTTGGTACCAAGATACTGAAGTAGTATCAACATTGAAATATGTAGTTCGCTATGTAGAAGAAATTTTACTGAACATGTCAACAGTTATATAGGGTAAAGATAGTGTAGGTTATCAACTTTAACCAAGACCGTTGGCGAAACGGAGTTGCAATCTCTTCTTATCACGGATCTTATTTTAGATTGTCGCTCCATAATACAAAACTCAATAATAAGAATCTTATTTTGAATCTCTTCGTTCCAGAAACCTATTCGCTTTAATTTTCTTAGATTATTATCATTAGATGGATATGCCCAATATTAATTAATTACGACAAGTTTCTATTAATGCAAGAAGTTCTAGAATTGTTTTAATTCTCAAGTTTAGCTTATCTAATTACTTCCAGTAGAAGATTGATACTTCTTTCTGTAATTGGTTTATTTTTGTATCATTTAATTTACGCTATTCTTTAACTAAACCTTATTTAATCTCAATTAAGAAATATTCGTCACTTCAAAGTACTTAAGTAAAACCTAGTTCAAGAATTGCGGAAGTGAGATAATAGTTTAACTTAATTAATTCACTTTCTGTACAAATAATCCATACCAGTTATTTAATACTTTAAAGACACTTTTTCTATTAATTAATTCAGTTTAATTGTTTATAAATTTAATTTAATATGAATATTTTCATCCAAAAGTACAACTTAAGTGAAATTACTCTACCTCCAGATATACAAGCTTATTAATTTATGTAGGCCTAATAAAAATAATATAATATTACATTATATCTAGCTTAATAAAAGAATTAAATGGTAATAAAGTAGCATTTTTTTAAACTTAAAGCCAAGTAAATTCTCTTATTTTAATCAAAAATGAGAGACATACTGGCGCAACAGCTTGTCGATTTGACAGCTTACTCTTCATTTCAAATTGCTTATTAACACAATAAGATTATATATTGTAGTATTTCAATATAAAAATTTAGCTATTGATCCTCAATATAATTTAAACTTCACCGTCGACACTGGTCTTAACTTCTTTTTTTTTTTTTGTATTTAATCGTGGAAATATCAATAGAAAGCATTTGTAAGATAAGAATCTGTGGGTCCTACTAACTCCAAGCTAGTCAGATACCATCAACTCAATGACTTTATTTCTGCGCATCGTTTTGTCAAAGAACAGATTCATAAAACTCAATGCAAATAGGCTTACATTGTTTCGAGAATAACATTAAACTTAATTTCTTTTTTATTGAGTAAAGTTTGTCAAAAAATTTTTATTCTTCTTTTAAAAATCCAACGACCAAAGTTATTGACACGCTCTGATATTAAAGTGGATACGGGGTTTTTGTTGCCACCGGTCGACACGGTCAGTCATTAATGGCATCCGCAGACCAGTCACGTGACAAGGTCACCTGACATAGCCTTGTTAAGAACCGAGTTGTATTGTGGTTCATGCTGTGTAAAAGTTTTGATAGCTGGATCTCTTTCTTGTCAATCCTCTGCTTCTTCGCTTGATATCAAATTTATAAAAGCTTGTTAAACGCCGAAATGAAGAAAACATGTTTAAAAAACAATCATTTCAAAGACGGTAGTTTTATAATTATAAAGAATTTTTTTCAGAATTCTCTTTATATTTTTATATTTCTTTAAATTCAATTAAAATACAGTAGGCCTATATTAATAAAATGTTAAAATTTGTATAGAATACGTCATTAAAGTTTAATTAAAATTGCTAATAATGTATATATCGAAGGCCTCGAAAGAGATATAGACATGTTTTTCAATATACTTCTAATTATTCTACATTATAATAAATTTAAGCAACAGTATAAATGCCTTAATGATAGAAATGTTACAAGTAGATAAGGCTGTAAGCATACAGGCGATTACATTTTTAAAAGAATTTATTATTTATAAATTTAACAAAACTTACTTATGGCAAATGAAATAATTTTAAGGATGTAAATTCAGATTAAACTAATTCTGCTTTACTCTTTATATATTGTAAATTTAGCATGGAGAATAAACTCAACACAATTAATATGGAATTCAATCGACTGATCCGAAAGGTGTTATTAAATATACGAAAATATATAAGTATTAAAATGATACAGCAGCTACCATTTCGCATAAATTGTGGTCTGCTTTTAGCAAAAGAAATAGAATTGTTGATTGGCGGCACAACTTTGTACTTTATAACACCATTTCCCTTTACGTATAGTATTAGTCCTGGATAACTTACAATAGCGAAAGGGCTATATATTCTTCGTGACCTCATTACAAAAAAGAGACAAGTTTTCGACCCCAGTAAAACTCTATTACCTAATCTTTTTTCGGTATCTTTCATAAATGATGGATTATATTACGCATCCCTGCTTAGCCATTAACTCGTATTTTGGAATTCAGTTTGTCCGAAGACATGACGCTTCAGCTGAATTCTTATTTTTTTTTTTTCCTTTTTTTCCCTTTCCTTTTTGTATGTGTGTGATCGGGCAGTTTGTGTAACGGGCATTTGATAGACCGGCCAGTGTCTGCTTGCTAATTCGTCTTTAAATCTCCATTATGTTGACCTGTCCTCCGCTATTTATTTTGCCCTTTCACGTCACCTGTCGTTTTTGTTGTACTAATGTCCACGAAGGTTTCTACATCTTGAGATATTCCTGCTTTTTAATACATTTAAACCTTTATATATAAGACAAAAGATTATTTTATAGGCTTTTATCTTATTTTGTATTCATAATACAGTTTGGAACATCAATATTTTAATTAACTGCAGGCATGTAAATTTGTTTAATTTTAATAAAAATTTTACTTTTATACATATATATAGAAGAGGATTAAGCTTCTTTATGCATATATAACTTCTTAAGAAGATAAAAAAATAAAGAATGATGTAAAGAAAATTAAAATTAAATCCTGATATCCACTAATATAAAAGTCATTCTACTAAATTAAAAATGGGTTTACATTCCTATAATATTTATAAATATCTTTTAAAGATACTGTGTATATATATAAGAGCTACATCTTTACACAAAATAACTTTATTATTTTAAGCTTTAAATACAAACAGAAGTTAATATCAAGATTATTCATATAAAAAAACTTTAGAACGAAGCATTGAGTAGAAGCTGACTGCTAGATTTGAATTGTATTACTAAGAAACGGTGTGGTGCATATCTTATCGAAAGTAGCAGCAGTTGTTTTAGATATAAGAAAAAAGAAAAAAATTTACAACATATGGAAAAAAATTAATGCAATCTTTATGGACTGGTCGTTCAGGCAGAAAATCTAACAGAGATTTGATACTAATGTCTATATACATCATAGTTTTTAGAAAAATTTTTGATTATGATTTGAAAAATGTGACTCAAATATTGTGTCCGACAACGATTTGGACTTAAGTATCTACCAGCAGATGACAAGACCCAACTGTTAAGAATCTAATATGCAGATGTTTGTCTGGTGCAAGTACTACTACTTCTTTTGTCTGGTTGTCGCCTACGACCACAAGTGTTCATCTTGCGATCGGAAAACTTGTAAATCCCAGTTCGACCACAAAAAGAATCTGAAGGATTTTATGCAAGTATTTTTAAGTATACTTGCCTTCTATATATTTTTACATTGCAAAGAACTATATATTCTATAATCAATATTTTAAAAAAGTATTGAATGTGCATTTTAATTCTATATCCACATAACTTCTGTTTAAAGTTCTATAAAAATAAAAAATTTATAAGGTATGAGAAACTATTAGGCTAACTTTTAAAATTAAGAAAAAAACAATAATAAATATTAATTCATTTATAAACACTAAAGTGTATTAGACTTTTAAATTATACACCGTATAAATTCCATAAAGATTTAAAAAACCGACACATCCATCAAATTTCAAAACGGTGCTTGTGTAGCATTTTAAAATTTTTAGCAATTAAAATTAGAAAAAAAAAATCTGGAATTTTTTAAGTTGAGAATTAATTTAAAAATACACTCTGAAGGGGAAAAGATTTTTGACAGATCCATGTGCTTGACACAGACAAGCGACGCCTTTCTTTCACAATCGTGGACGATTTTAGTATCTCTACAACTCATCCTATCGTACACGGCTGTCCTCCCTTGTAGTGGACTGGGGCCACTTCCTACGGCCACTTCAGAGACTGTTATGGCACTCGTTATCATAGCTTTCCCAAAATGTTTCTCCATAAAGTAAGACCACTCCCTGTTGTTCATTGGTTGTGGCAAATTGATCAAATTCTCCCCACTGGGTCTATCCCCTTACTCTTTCTCCGCGATTACCTATTTTTATCAAGTTTCGATAAAGACGAGAAATAAGTGGATTTTTCTAAATTACACCACAAATATCGTGATAATGGAAGATTTTTAACATCGTTTAAAAAGACGTTTTAATTCGATATATTAAATCTAAAATTATATCTTAGATTATTTCTGTTTAATGGTAATAAGATGTACGAATTTGGGTTCGATTCCCATTTTCCTCCTCTGCTCTCGGTTGTCGCGGTTCCTTCAAGTTAAAGGAAGGAATTTTTGTCTAAACTCGCCTTCTAACTTATGGATGCAAGAAAAGAAATACTAAGGTTAAAATATTATTTTTGGCCCCATGGAAATAGGGCTGAAGGCGGTGCATCTGCTCTATTCCTACATCAGCGTTTCTCCATCTGTGATCCTAAAGTTAAAAGTCAGGCGTAAAATTCCTTTAATCATTTAAATTAAAATTTAAATCTGATCGATTTGAATTAAAAACATTTTATTTAACACTTTTTTTATTACTTAAAAATCTGTTAAAATGACTATAATTGAAGAAAAATGTTTATAACTACTGAATAAGGAAGAAAGTTAATTTGGATGAATTTTAAAAACGTTTCACATGTAAAAAACCTGTTAACATGCAAAATTACCTTTAAATATAATTTAAAAATAGTTAAATACTTCAATTATTCTTAGATTGTTTTTAATTTTAAGTGAGTTTTCTATTATTATAGAGGTGAATTTTGGGGTGGTGCGTAGGGCGCTCCTCCCTTCTGGGTTTATTTTTTTCGATTAAAGCCGGGTATGTCAGGTAGTAAAAAAAATTTGTAAGGCATATTGTTCCCTTCTGTATCACTGTAAAGATTTCTGGATCCGCTATCTCTTGTGATATATCTGAATTGATCGAGTTTAATGTGATGAAAAAAATAACCGAAGAACCAATTAAACTAAAGAAACAAGACTCTGGTCAGGACCACAGACTTAACATTTGCTATCGATACACCGATGACGTACTCTACAACCTCCCGAACGACGGAAGAGGCTACGTGAAAACGGGAGCAAGAAAGTTCTTTGGCACAACGCCACCTGGTAACTACATTGGGTACTAAGTCATACACGTGACACTAAGACATTTTTATTGTTGCCGAGACATTCTATTTGCTAATAGAGGATTGTTATCTGAAACGACAAAGAATAAAGAAAAAACAAAATAAGAAAACAGAATTGATTTCAACAACAGTTTTATTACAGGTTTATTTCAAGAATAATATTTCAAAAATTTACTAAAATATTTATTTATTCCTTTAAATAGTGTTTTTATTTTTATTTTTCCTTTTTTTTTTTTACGCGGATAAGTTGCAAAGATAGTTGGCATTCCCTTCGAATAACAATGGCAAAAGCTGATGTAAAAAAGTTATTGTGGAAAGTTCGTTTCTAAAACGGATCGTTTGAAATGTGTAGGTTTGGAATAGATTCTATTCTAAAAATGAACAAGAAGAGAAAAACTAAATGAGATAATTAAAGGATTTAGAATATACAAATTAATTCTTTAAGCTATAAATGTTTTGAAAAAAAATTTGCATAATTTTTTACAATTTAACTTTTAAGTATACCATTTCAATATCTATTAATAAATTAAGAAGAATACTTTATATTATTGCTTTACAAAGATTTAAAGAAGAACGAAAACTTTATATTATTATCTACTTTAAAAAGAATTTAACCTCGTTGGTTCTGTATTTATTGCAAGTAAAACTCTATTTAAATGCGAAAAAAACGTAAATTTAATTATTTTAAACATAATCTTATACAGAAAAATCTTTTAAAAAATAAATTTTAACTTGAATTTTACAAGACAGAGATTAAAAGTGAAAAAAAAATTTGCTATTCTACTTTTCTTGAATATATTTGAATTATCTAAGTGATGTATGGCTTCATTATCGTTAGAAATTGTACAATTACACAATGTTGAAAAGATACATAATTGCCATTGATTGCCATACTGCTGTAGATATGGTGTGAATGTCACAAATCATTCAGTTGCAAGATCAATAGAAGCATTTATGGTTTTTTCCCCTTCTTTTCCTCGTTACTTGTGAATTGTTACATGTGTTGATTGGGTTGGGACTTCGAATTCGCACGTTTGGATTGTCATAACGTAATTACGAATATATATATTTTTAATTTATGATGTTTATAAGGATTAAAGAAATATTCTACAATCATTTTTGTAAAGTACACGTTTTTCTAACGTTTTCCTTACGTTTAGAATCGCCATTATTTAAAAACTGCCTTCAAAATCCATTAAATATATTCGATCTTTATTCATTTTAATCAATGTCATTAAGATAATTGAGAATTATTAATAAAAAAAAGGGGGACTGTTTTCTATGATACAACTAAATTTAGTTTCTTAGAAGATAGATAGTTTTAAAGAAGAAATTATTGTGGAAATTTTATTATTCACTCTCAAATATATAAACTTAATTCTCTCAAGACATTCTACATTAATTCCTACATTAATTTTTTATACAAATGATGCACGGCGAAAGCCAATGATCAAAATAAGCCAACCCCACATTAACAATACAAAAAAAAACCAATCAAAATCTATAAAAATAAACAGTAAAAGATGAAATATATATATATAAATAAATTGAAAATTATCTAAATTTAATTAAGAAAAACAAATATTTACTTAAATATTTTTATCACGATGTAATTTATTTAATAAGTATTTGAAATTCAATAGAAAAAAATTAAATCCATAAGAAAGACGAAGTGGTGTATAAAAAGCTGCCTTTCGAAGCGTATTATTAACATTTTTAAATGTTAAATTATATACAAATTTAAATAATAACGTAATTTGCTCTTTGTTATCACGTAATGTAACGCTTCATATGGTTCTCGATGGAACAGGTAGTATCGAGTATTCTCCTCTTGGTTGAATCACGTACCAAGAGCTGAGCTAAGCAAACTGCCGTTAAAAGAGGCGTAACAATAAAAGCCCAAAAGATTTTTTGACGACTTCTATCTCAAGATAAATTACTTTATGACAGTCTATTCTTAACAGGTTTTTATCAAACCCAACAAATTTTTTTCCTTCCTTTAATTCCCGGCATTCGAATCAGAAAGGGATTAATTGTCCGAGCATTTAACAGGTTTGACCAGAAATTGGGTGGTGATTTGACTTATCCCCCGAGGAAGACTGCTAAACAAATTACAAGGATATCTGTGCAATTACCGACCATTTAAATGTAACTAGCAAACTCAGCACAAACAAAGGCTATAGGGAAATATACGATAGTTTAAGACTTAATTTCTTGTACTGATTGAAAAGCATATAATAATTTATCAAATTAAATTAATATCTAACTCTAAAATTTGCAAAATACATAGTTATATTTTGTAAATTATATTAAAGTCTTTATTTCTGCGTGTAATTTGTAAAATTTCTCACGTCTAGTGTATTGAAATCATAAACACAGACATGATTACAGTAAAACCTGTGTAAGCCGGAATCGCAAGGTACTGTACCCAATTTCGAAGAGGTTTTTTTATAATATTTTTAACATAGAAAGTTGTTCTCTCCCGACCGTTTAGGCAAGTTTTCGTCTTATCCAGGTTCCGTCTTGAACAGGTTTTTATTGTAAATATTATTATAAGAGGAATAATGGAGAGTTAATGGAACGTCACTTTACGAATTTCTTAACATCAGTTGTTTAGTTTCATAATTTTCATTACTTAAATACCCATTAAAGAAGACGTTAAATGGTTTTTTTTTCTGGATTATTTTATCTGAAATGAAATATTTTCTGATAATATAATAAAGATTATTTATTTCTCTCCACGCTTTCTTTACTATCAAGAAAGCCATTTTTTTAAGTTTTTGTCGTCAGACAATTCTACTTTCTAGACACATTTTCCACTGAGAACTTTAAATTAGGTTGTTTTTCCACCTCGATATGGGTCATTAGACGTCGCGGCGATGATGAAGCGGCCATCCACATCGAATAGACGCCACCTGGTGGAATCATCACATAGGTGCAGCAAATTTAAAAATTATCATTTGTGATTGGCTGGTTGAATATTTTTAAAGATTATCGTCTGGTCTTCGATTNATGATAATAATCGAATATAATCTAAAATATCCTTATTGTAAAAATAGGATAGAGTAATGCAGGAAATCGGACATACAGGGGAACTATACATACAAATTTTACTTATTTCTTAATAAAACAGGCTTATATACGGCTATTAAATTCTTCGATTCTCTTCAAACTTCGTCTAACTTATACTAGGCCTATATATAACAGCTGACGTTAGGAAAGAAATGACATTTTTGCGGGAAGTCGATACTCTGCGATCTGCATGACGAAAGAGAAACTTTCACCGATTCTTGAGATCTATCTATTTTATCTATCTTAATATCGGACCGGGGGGAGTTAGACTTTTCAAATATATTATAACCGATAGACAGACACACAGACCCACAGCAACCGATACTACTTATTAAAGGCAAAATCCAGCACAAATGATTAAAAAATGGGTTCGTGTTAGCATGGTTCGAAAAGTAATTTTTGTGTTTAATTAAGTTATTTGTTGTTATATTTAATAATAATTTATACAATGGGTGTATATAAGTATTAATGTATTAATCAGAATACGGGATTATAGAAATTTCTCAAGATATTATGGCGATTTTTATGTATTGTAAATTTCGTTTGTCGTTTTTAAAAAAAAATATCATGGTTTTTGTTTATTTGTTAATAAAAAATGATTTACAAGAGAAGTATACCTTTGTCTATTCTTCTAGTCTACTATTTTAGTGTTTAATTTTTGTAAATTTACTAGATTAACGGGCTTTTGAGGGGGATTGGTGAGGTTGAGTTGAGAGGGGTGATAAAAACAATGGTCTTAATAATAATCATAATGTACACTTATTGTCTCGAGTATTTACAATAATGAAACTACAAAACACAATAAATTGACCGGGCTTAAATTAAGAGGGGTGGTGGATACCCCCATAGTATTTTTTCTAGTGTGTTGAAGTGTATTCACGCCAAATTTATTACATATAAACATACATATTTTAATATATATAAATTATTAAATAACTTATCTTTTTATACAGCGAGCAAACTTATTAGTATCTAAACTATAATTATACTAATTTAAAGTAATTTAAATAATAAATATATTCAATCTTTTTAATGAGAAAATAATGTAAACTTAGTTACAAATATGCGAGAAATATTTAAGAATAAAATTAACATTGGAATATATTTTCAGACGGAAGTCGAATTGCAATATTTGCGCTTAATAATACATAAACATAAGAAGTAATTTAATGATAATCCCCATCTACACTTATCTCTTAAACAGAAAATTTTATATTAAATTTCTAAAAATCACATCTTTAGAGCATAGTGTGGGAGTGAATGGATAGTTAAGGAAGTAGTATTACATATTAATATTAACACGAAGAAGCGTTTTGCATGTGAATAAGCTACATTTTTATAATTAAATTTAAATTTAGTTATTCTGTCTGAATTTTTAATTTATAAAATTTATGATAATTCAATTTCTCTTAAAATATATATAAAGTTTGATTAATTTTATTGTATATCATTTAGAATTTCACTTCTTCTGTGAATTGTAATTAAAAAAAAACTTAATTTTAAAAGATGAAATTACATAATTTTTCAATTATTTATCAATTTTTATTGCCACTTATTAACCGAGTTCGTTGAAGTATTTACTAAGTCGGGTCAACGATATTTGTTATCGCTTGTAAAATCTAATATTAGACCGACTAATGTTTATATATATAAAAAGTTAAATGTTTATATAAAATGTTGTATTTAGAAAATCAAATGAAAATTCAAATTTAACGAGTCTAGTTAACGAGATTGCACCTGACGAACGTCAAGAAGTGTAAAACCAAAAGTTACCAAGGAGGTTGAGTGGAACAAAAGTGCCAAACCCACTCCTAACACTCTATCCCTGAATGTCACAGGAGAAAAGTGGAGGGAGGGGGATAACAATTTTGGCACCTGGCCCACACTGATTGCCAGGACAACAGATTTCCCGCCATAACAGACATCCGGGAGACTCGAGGTGCCGCTGTAAGTGGGATAACATTTCTGGCAAGGAAGAAAGATTTTTTACCCTCCTTTCGCCCCCCTCTATCGTCTTTTTACCCTGCGGCTGCTTATTTCAAAAGAGTCAAAGTATGCTTTAAGATATAACTATTAAAACTTATTTCTAATTTTCATTCATTTAAAAAGAAAAGAAAAAAAAAAAAAAACGTATTCGTTGATACCATATCGTAAATTATAGTAGGGCCTACTATTTTAGAGTTGTTAGTGAATACACCTTTGTAAAACGAAGGTTAAAAGGACGAAGCAAACTGATAGCGATGAAAGATTGAAGCAATTTATTATACTGAAAAACTTTTTTTAATCCACACTTGTTGAAAAATTGAAGGCTACGTTCACCAAATATAGTTTTTACAGTTTATTTATCGAAACAACTTTTTTTTTAAATATATATAGGCCTATATTCAGGAGTA
>NW_019384370.1:129163-150361 GCF_000671375.1 Centruroides sculpturatus | reverse complement strand
TAACTCGTTCGACTTTACGAACATACCCAATGTTAACTTTACATTCCAAAGATAAAGTTTTTCTTTTCTTGTTTGATGCAGAAGAATTAGTTCTACTTCGTTTGGATGACATAGTAGAGTCTCTCGAGTCTCCGTAGATATAACAAACACAGAAATAAATAACACAAAATAAATTGTAGCTATGTGTGGATTCCGCGCGACACGTCCGAACATGTATGCTGAACAATAGTGTGGGGGGAGTAAGTAATCAAGGGTTTTGTGGCGCTCAAACAAAAGACGAATCGACGAGATTTGAAAATCGCGTAACTCCGGGTTCGCGTAAGTCGGTGTAGCGTAAGTCGGGGTATTACTGTACTTTGTCTTATATATAATGTAATTAATTAATCAATATTTAATACGTACAAAATAAGCATTTAAATATACTGTTAAAAACTTTCATTTCGTCTTCTTGCTTAAGCATAATATTCAATAATGTATTTAGATCATTGGTTATTTTGACAAATTCACGACTTACAAACATTCTGGATAAATTATCCATGTTATGGCACCACTTTGAGGATGATTACTATTTTTATTAATCATATAATATAATTCCTATTGTGAAGAAATAGTTCGAGAATGCAAACTTTTTACTGTGTGGTCCAAAATCTACAAGTTAATCCAAGTGAGAAACTTTGAAAGAAATTAGACCACCGAATGTACTGAAACAGATTTCCTGAAAAGTAAAGAGGAAGTGATAGTTGCTTTGAAGGTTCAATAATGGGAAATTTTAAAGACTTATTTAAAATTTCACATATAATAATTTTATTGAAATTGAAAGCTCTTTAAAAGCTATATACTTAACTATTCTTCACAAATATTCCATAATTAATGATTATATATCAACAAATTTTTTCACACTAATAATAATAGTAGTGTATATGTATATATGCAACATATTTTTTATTTTATAATTATTAACTGCACATAACTGATAAACAACAGAGATAATTTAGAATTTCATGCTCAACTTAAGAAGAAAGAAATACGTTTTAAACTTAAACAAAGCAATAAAATAGAAACGTTCTAAGGAAACTTTTCTGGACAAAATCCAAATGCAACGTATTCTAGAGACCTTACAATAGAAGTAAAAATGATCTTTAGAGGTGGAAACTTTTAACATTTTTAAACTGTATAAAAAGGGGGGGGACTGATGGTCAGAAAAGAGAAATTCTTTGCTAATTCTTTCTTGAGGAAGTTAACTAATTAAAAAAAAAAAAAAAAATAGAATTAATTCGGCTAATTTTCTACTTCCGCACATGCGCCGTTCATCCGCGCCCGTCGGACTACTACAAAAAATTTTATGCCACCGTCACTGGACAAACACTGGCCGTAAAAGATGTCCTCTGTCCACTGTCCTGTAAACACGGACATCTCGTAAAAGTAGACCGTCTTTGTTGATTTACGAACTCTCCCGAACCACATGAAAGTGTCCCGGAGGCGGAAGTGACGTAGAAAAGTCACTCGGACGGAAATGACGTCCCTATTTGTCACCTACTATATCGTCAGTCATGTAGTAATCTTGTTAACTCGCTGCGACTAATGCTGGCGTCTCGAGACTAGTTATGACAATAAATAAAATTATTTATAGAGTCTACCTACACGTTTCATACTGTCAGAGCGATAACGCGGTTTCTCTCGGTAACAAATTTTAATTTCGTGAACTTTTCCAACTTGACCATCGTCTTAACGCTAAAGCAAATGGAACTACATCTTAACGAATGGAAGATTTCTCAAATACAAGAGCTACAATCGTCTTCGTACAATTTGCAATTAATTTCTTTGTTTTCTTACAACGTTTAACAATTTAAAATGATAATTACTTAAAACAGAAAGGTGTGATAAACCTCTTCTAACAAACTAGTCGACCCATATACACTTTTTTCCCACCTTGTCTTATAAATAAATGGGCAAAGAACTGTTATAATTCTCTTAAATATAAGTGCAGTAGCTACTAAATTTAGTAGAAACTATTAATGTTTACAGCTCTTTAACAGTTAAAGGACCCAAAAAGAAGTTTATATATTATTGATGAGAATTCTTCAGCTTTTCTTCGGTACCATACCTAAAGTTCAGCTATGCCTTAACGCACTTGTTTCATATAATTACATGGAATAATTTATTATAAGAGTTTTTCTTTCGGTACAGACGACTTTAGTCATTTATATCTCAGCTTTACGGATATCAGTCGGGAATGTTTGAATGTATTACTCTACATAGTAAACAGGCATCTATCCATCAGTGTCTTCGCGAAATTTCAACAATGTCGAACATCACACAGCCCGTGTTATTTATGACGCGATCTGGGTGATTAAGTGCGAAAATAAATGTCATCGGATGACGTCAATATAACAAACAATAGAACCACCGCATCTCCTATAGTTTTAGATAGAATTACTGAACTCATATACCTGGCAAAGTATTCATATCCTCTTTTCTAGAGTACTCCCATAAAGACATAAGAAGATGACATCCACACATAATAATTTATACAGATTATGAAGAATTATTTAGTGCCTTTTCGGTATAAAAGTTCCTAAATTTGATACATCAAAGAAAATCATTTGAAGAAGAAGAGGGTAGAATGAGAGCCAAGTACATTTGAGTAGAGAGTATATTGTCACCTGCTTATATTTTAAGGTTATTAGCTCTAAGCTATATATTTTAAACAGGATTTCTTAACTTAAGACTTCTGCTTGGTTGTAAGAAAGAAGACTTTTGAGTTTCTTAAATCTAGCGGTTAATAAGTAAGATTAAGAATGACCACATACATGTAACAGTTTGTTTCTTGGGTGGAACTTATGAGGTTGAAGGATGATCGGAGAAGGGCCTGAGGTATCAGTAGCAAATATCCAGACTTCGCCGGACCTTCGGGACCTGGGAATTGCTCAATTCCACAGACTGCAAATAGCCAGAATAAGACAATCTAATTTTGCCAATTGTCTAGAGAAAAGACGGCAGACGCAGAAACCCGATAACGGGACATTGTGGGGATTCCTCCCCATTTCTTAGACACCCCCACATACTCGTTAACTTACATCCCCTGTCGTCTTTTTCAATGCCCCCTTTTTGGGTGTCCTCTTCTTTTTTCCCTTTCTTGTAATCTCGAGTTGTAGGAACTGAAAACTTGTACAAATTTCCGATTTTTTTTAGGTTTTTTTTATTTTATACGACATACCTTTGGATAAAATCTCATCTATCCCCATGGGGTTTCTCGTTGGGGTGCTACGAAATCGCACGTGCACCGTCTTTGAATGAAAAAAGGTTTTTAAAGTTGTTATACGACACCAATCGCTTTTCGAATGTCAACCTGTTGGGAATACGGCGATATAAAGTTACCATTCTTTCTGTTTTTACCAGTTTTGCTTGATATTTATGGTGTTTTATATTACATATTTAGAATGTAGACGTCGCTCAAATATGAAATTACTCTTAATTTAACCGATTTTTTATGATTTAAGTAAACAATCTTCCCTATGACATCGCGTAAGTACTACAACATCTTAGTAAACAGTATTGCATTCTTTGAACCCTTAAAAAAATATAAAATTAAAGTGTTTTGAATAAATTAATTTAAAATGGGAGTTTCTAATGTTTTATATTTCTCTCTATCACAATATTCCTGAGGATTTTCTAAGAATTCGAACCCTCTTCCATCCGAGTTGGAAGCAATCGATACATGGTCAGAGCCTAGGAAAAAGTATTCATTTACGGATAAAATAATTCAATAGTAACTTGTTTATTATGTCCACTTCTCCTTGGAATAATATCTTAAATTTTAATTCTTTTCAACCACTGTTAAAAATGACTTTTGTTACAACTAATACCGCATTAGGCGCCAACAAGTAGATTTGTGATCGTAAAAATGCACCCATCTCGGTATTAATAATGCTCAGATGAAAAATATCTCCGCAACTGTTTCTCTCTTTATGACTTGACGTTCAGATTAGAAGAGTAGATATGAACTGTTTTACGACAGATAATATTGAAATTGGTTCTTTGTTTAGAATGGGAAACTTTACCACAGAAATATGGTTACAATATATAAAATGTTGTCAAGAAAGAAAAAAAAAATTATATATATTCAAATTTAAAGACTGTCAATCTTTGTTTTTTTATTATTTTTTTTTTGCCGAATTTTTATGACAATTATTTTTATTTCATCTTTTACTTTTAAACGTGATTAGTGATAGAAGAGGCAGCAACGCCTTAAACTCCTTTTGGTATACTTTATACTTTTTAAAGTTAACATAAAATACAGTTTTTGCTGACGTATAAGATGTAGCCCATTTTCCAAAGGCATTAAAAATTTTAAAAATTAATACACTTCTGATCTACTTTATTGAATAATAATAAATATTCAAGTATAAACAACTATACATTTACTATATATATGTCGGCATATAAGACACACCCCATTTTCAGGTAGTGTTTTTCATACAGTAATTTGTTAGAATTACTCAACTGATAGCATACCTATAAGGAATTTATTATTTAAAAATTTTAAAAATAACTCGTAATTATATATAAAAATGTAATTTATAATTAACGTATTTTAAAAAATTTAAATAACCTTATTGGTTAATTCGCCATGGTTTTTAAACTGAAACGGATAAGAATTATTTGCTTAACTGCTTCGGCGGTGTCATCTAGTGACGACTTTAAAAATTATAGCAATTGATTATTTTAAGAAAATTAATTCCTTGTGTTTCTTATGAATAAAGTATTGTCTTCTATAGGCCTAAATATGCGCCGAAAAGAATTTAAAATGAAAAATAAGAATTTACGGTCGAAAGTTAAATTATTCGATCTATCAAATAAATATAAAAAAAGAGAACAATTCACAGAGCCGTTAAAAAATTTTTTTCTAGAGGTGACAAATACCACAGCTTTGAGCAGACACAAGACAAAGGAAGCTGTTTGATGAATGAAGGCAGATGTCTAGCCTTCTATAAGTCAGAACCATTCCATACAGTTACTCTTACACCCACAATAAACAAGTTGGTGTGTGAAAAGGACAGGGTACCGAGGAGGTGGAGGGGCAGAAAATCGGAATTCCGACTAGAGGAAAGCTGACAATGTTAATGGTGTTCCATGAACGATTTAATTACCCTGCATACGTTTTGGGCCAAAGCAGCAAATGACAGAAGTGGAAGACACAACTAACAACATTAAGTAGTTCTTTCCAATGAAGCGAGACAACAGTTCTCTCCCCTAGCCCATTAAGCGTACCCACTCCTTGTAATTAGGAGTCCAAATTAAGTGTATCCGCAGTAAGTTGAGTGTTTCCTATTCCCATCCAACGTTCCAGTACTAGTCTGGTATCCATCGTCCATAAATCACCATAGAGCGATGTTCAAGACTACAACCATTTTTCATGTATACTTGATTTAGGTTGAGTTCAGGCGTATCTTCGATACCACTGTACAATGTGGAGATTGAAGTTGAGGAACTTGAAATAGTTGTGAAAGAACGCGACTCGTGTTTAAAGACGTTTACTTCATTTATGACAACGGATTTTAAATTAGGATGACCTTTTTTTAACGTTAAGACGTCGTCTATATTAAAGTATTAAAGTACAAACATGGAAAACACAAAAAAATTATTTTAAAATATTTCCAGTTTTTAATAATAAAATCAATTAAACTTTAAACCCATTTAAACTATCGTAAATTCAATTTTTGAATTAGTCAAACGATTAAAAAAATTTAAAATATTCTAAAATAAAGTAGAAAGAATTAAAAATCGATTTAATATCGCAAAATAATATATTTAATACCCTAAATTCTATTTTTTTTAAGCTGTAAATTTAATAATTCCCTAACATTTTCCACAAATTATATGACGTATAACTTTTTTTCCGGAATTTTTACATACAATTTTCGTTTAATTTTTGCTTAAATAATTTAAAAATAAGTCATTTTATTATATAGTTAAATAAAATTCAAATTAATTCAAAATTAAAAGCAATAAACGGAGAGAGAAAGGAACGTATATATATATCTGAAGAGAATATATGAAGCAGCGAATGAAAGTAAAATGTTGTATGTAAGAATAAGAGGGAACAAATGTGGGGGGAGTAGTTGAAGTGACGAATGAAAGTCATCGGGAAGTTGGACAGCCAAGAAGTCAGTTAACACGCTCCTTATTACAGCACGTTTTTCCGGAAGAGACAGAAAAAAAAAATAAGAAAAAAGAAAAAATTTCTCAAAAACAGGAAATGGACTCCTCGCAGCATTTCGACTTGACTGTATGGTTCCTTTTGCAGAATGACAATGGCTTAGGGATTAGATTTAGTTCTTTTCCCACCACCGGTAACACTATACAATCCAACACTGAAAATATTTTCGTTCGGGTCAAACCAATGTTTGAGTAAAAATTTCACGTCTTCCTTCTATTTTGTTCCACCTAACCTGACTGAAAGCCCTTCCAAGATATAGTTACCTGATGTCCATTCTTGCCTATCGTAACGTTGTTTAAAACCTTGCATAGTATTTTAAAAAGTTTTTTTCCCCTCCCCTTTTTCCCGCTAGCATTTCTGGAGGATTTTTATTGTTGTAGTGCAGCCGTGAAAATAAATAGCCGGTCATTAGGAAGGTGGTGGAACAACAATTAGTGGTCCTTGTTTTTCCACTACTCTCTAGTGACAAATGACTTTGTCCAACAATTGTATTGACCTTCGTTAAATGATGTTACTACAGGAATACTATTTACGCTGCTACAATAAAAGTTAGCTAGAATATTAGATAATAATATCTATATATATAGAAAATTACATTTAACTGTGCGCTTTCTCTGCTTGTTTACAGAAGCTTGCAAGAAAGATACTTTCTAGGCTATTAAATTAACTGTTAACTAACTACCACTTAGTTCTGTTTTAAAATCATTAAATTAATTTCTGTTAATAGTTATAATGCATAATATTAATTATTTTATGTATAAAATATATAAGTTTTTGCGTTTTAGCAAGCAAATTACGCATATTTCCAGTGATTTAAACAGTGTAATATGCGCTCCTGTATTCATATAGGTTTATAAATCTTAAAAATTCTTTGAAATTATAATAAAATAAATTTTAAAACGTATAAAAAAATTCAATAAAATTATTTTTTCAGTTGTTTACAAAATAGCAAGATTATTAAACGCTTCCTTAATATATATATATATTTTTTTAACTTTAAGATTTAAAGAATATTCAAGCTGATGAAATTTATAAATAAAATACTTCTTACAGAATNTTTTTTTTAAAAAAAGGTAATTACACGTTTATTCTTGGAAGAGATTAAAAATTTAAAAAGAGCTCACCAAGAATTAATTAACAATGAATTAATAATTCAGTATTTGTCTCATAGTTTTCAAACGTATGATTTAATTCAATAATGAATTATTTAGTAGACGAAGGCATTTACTTTATTCTTTTAAAAAAGGGGGGAAGGGGGACGAAATACCATTTAAAATTCTTGAGTGGAGATTCCTTAAAAGCTATTTATGAAGAGAATATTTGACAAGTCATCAACAACTGTCACAAGATAAAAATATATCGACGATCTCGTATTTCTTCACAAAAGAAGAACTCCATTCCTTTAGACTAAACATAGCCAATCATTAATTTCAAGCTACATCTGTTGAAAGTTCAGTCATCCGAGTCTTTTCGGCACAATCTCTTATCTTTTACATCTAACTGGTGGTTATTGTTACATTCCTCTTGTCAGATGACGTCACCTTTTAAATGATTTTTCTCTGGAAAAACCAAAAATAAAATCGAAACTTTTCTTTCCTCGTATTCTCGCGTGGCGCCATCTGTATGGCGCTAAATCAATTAGAATTTAAACTGAGCTATTTATTTAATTAAAAAAAAACACCAATTTTAAAAATATTATATTATATTTATAAATATACTTTAATTTATAAAAAAAATCGTTTAATGTTGAAATTTAGGGAATTTTTTTAAAATTTTAAATACGAAAAAGTTTTTTTTTCCTTTCTTTCTTTTAGAGCGACATCTGGTATCAGTATTGCTTATTAAAGAAAAACGTGTAATTTTTCAAAATAAAACTGTAAAATAATTAAAATTAGCCAATAATTGTATCGTAAAGATTAACGAATAATTATAAATTTTAATAAATTAATCTAAGAGATGAGAAAACTAAGCAGCTCTTGTTTGATTAATTTAGTCGTTAGCGGAGAAGAAAGGAATATTTATATATATAAATATGTGCACCTATTGAGAAAATTAATTTTATTAATGTTTACTGGTACTACTTCTATATAGAGATTNGTTGCTTGATTTTTTTTATAGTATTAGTTTTTGGAGCAGCAAATAGTTCAAATTTTATTGGAATTTTCCTTTAAATACCAATTTATATAGCTTGATTTTCAATTAAATGTTTATTAATTAATGAAAACAATTATTAAAATGTACGAAAGCTTTTTTAAATTAATAATAAATAGAAAAAATAAGAAAAAATAATAAATGTAAAAGAAAAAGAAAAATTCGTCCGCGACAGGATTCGAACCTGCATTCTTCTGATTCGAAGTCAGACGCCTTATCCGTTAGGCCACGCGGACTACGTCATAAATGTTTCGTGGGATTCTATTTATGTCTATTACTCTCAAACTCCATTTTGCTTTTCCATCTTAAGCTTGATAAGATCAACGAAATCCCATCGTCTTGATTGCATCAATTGATGAGATTTTCTCTCACTTCTCCTCTAATTAATCTCATCAAAAGAAGACTTCTCTGTAATTTCCCTCCAAAGACTTTTCCCTAATAAAACTTAATTTAATAAATAATATACCTTTATTTAATACTGTAAAAATGTAATTCATTTTAATCACTAATTTTACTTATTTTTTTCTTCTTTATTTCTAATTTAATAAAAAAAATAACCGGTACAATTTAAAAATCTGTGGTATATTAAACAATATTTTTATTATATATTTTAACATCACTTGGGGAGTTACAAAACATGTCACCTCATCAACAGCATGAGGTTCCTGCAGATATTTTTGGAAAATAACATATTTTTAGATATATCTCTGCAATTCTTTCCCTCTTATTTGGAGGCTTTATATTCTTTTCTTTGTTTTTATCAATTACTAAGTATGTTATGTAAAATGTACGTTTGCAATAACAACAGTGCCGGCCCGAGGCGAGTTTTAGGATGGAGCGAGATTTTATTATGGCGCCCCGTTGGTCAGTAGCGTAGCGAACATAACTGGCGCTCGGGACACGACACTTTATTGGCGTCCCCTCCAGAAACACATATAGTTTGTCTTGGGGACCATTTGGGCGCCCCTCTGCGAGTGGCGCCCGGTGCTTGATACATCTCCTTGCACCCCCTCGCTACTCTACTGCCCTTGGTTGCCCCAAATTTATATCCTTTAATTTTCTTTTCCACTGAGGAGCTTCCTAGGACTTAGCGCCTGGAGCGGCTGCTCCTTTCGCTCTATGGTAGGACCGGCTCTGAATAACAAGTACACTTAACTATTTAACATTAGACGTGTAACATATAACATGCTCTTCCTCTTCAGCAAATAATGATACATGTAAAAATTTCTACTTCTTGATTTTGTTAAGCGTGTAGACTTAACACACCTTGCAGTTAAGTACTGTACTGTAGCCTACATTTAACCTACACGGTGTGATAAGTCTGTACAGTTAGCCATCCCTGGACTACATCAACCATTAATCTAGATAAGAAGCAAGAGTATTTACAATTATATAAAAATCTATAAGCTGTACACTCATTATTTAATTTCTTATAAATTAAAAGAATTACTGCTATAATTTTACGTCGTTATTAAAATTAAATACACATTTTAACTATATTTAATCTTAGATTAGAGAGTATATTACAAAGCTATGTAGACATGTTAAATATACATTTTCAACAGTAGATGATGATGAAAGGAATATACTACTGAGGAACAATGATTATCAATAATAAAATTCTCAAAATATAGAAAAGTCAGCGATCTATTGGCAAAATAAATATGTAAATTAACTACAATATTACAGATGCTTTCAAAAATCCTACATTAACTTCATACTTTGCATCTATTATATTATAACAAATTATACATTTTTTAAATATTGATTTCCTTCGTCATCTACTTCAGTTTCGACTTGACTGTATGGTTCCTTTTGCAGAATGACAANGTTACAAATTAGAAATTACAGCATTTTTTAAAGCAGAAAATTCCAAATTATATAGTTCTAATTAATAAATATGAATTCAGATGATAATTATTAATATAATTTATAATTATCAATAATTACATCTTTAAAACATAAGATTAAAAGTTAATTAATGCTAATAATAAAATAAAAATTTTAATACAGTATAATTATTAAATGCTTGGCTTAAATTAACACTGACTTTTCTTTAATTTAATTTTAATGTAATTTCAATGATGATTTATTTTATTCTCTCTCACACACGGGAGGAATGAGTCAAAAGTTTCTTGTACCCTTTTTTTACGTTTTTTTACATACATTAAAGAGATACATAAGAGATATAAGAAATGTTTCATCGATAAACCATTATTATAAGGTAAATCACACGCGTAAATTTTCATTATCATTACACCAAATCGAATCAATAATTAGCGCATCCAAGTGATGCTTTAATTTTCGCAAATCTTGGATAAACTGAATGTGACTCTGGAAGAATAGGAATACACGTGATAATGTGATATATATATATATTTTATGATTCAAATCAAATTAATATCTAATATAAAGATTTATTTAATGCTTTAAAAATCAATAACGAAGTAAATATTGATTTTTGATATCAGTCTTTTAAGCCATAATAAATTTTATCATTGTTGTTAGTTTAGTAATTCTAAATTAGTATAGTGGTCGATTATTATTCACAATTATTAACTCCAAAAATCAAACTGTTTATACAATGCTTTATCAATTCGGCTTTAACATAAATGAAATTAAAGAGCCAAGTGATAGATAATATGAATTACTATAGAAAAACATTTAAATTACTTGTCATAAATATGTTTTTTAGAAGTTTCATGTTCGTATATTTTGGAATTTAGTAATTTGAAAATTTTAATGAATATGAGCAATATATATGTCCTTTCCATTCAATCTAGCACTTGCCTATATAAGTACTGCACACACACACACAAGATGTGCTTAAAGGGAATTTAGTAATTAAAAGTTTCTGATAGAGTCTATAATTTATTAATTATCATTTAAGATTAAGGCCCTAGGTATAAAAGTTTTTTTATTAAAAAAGCATCAAAATCGTTAATTTATGAGTTATATCACTGTTCTCACCGGATGTAAAATATATACTTTTTAACCGTTCATTAAATTTTTACGGGCATATTATCTTTTTGCTATGTAATTTTTGAGGCCTCTCGAGACGAGGAGGACATAGTGCGCCTATCGGTTAATCCTCTACTGCTGCTAGGATAAGCTTTTCTGTACAAACTTCATCTGACAATACACGACTAAATCCTTTAAACTTCTTAAATCTAAATATTAAAAAATATTAATCTGTCTGCAATCATACAGATTATTATTTTTATTTATCGAAATTAAAGTTTAAATTATAATTCAGCCTTAAAAAATACTCAACTATATAAAGATTTTAAAATCTGTTACAGTAGAACCTCGAAAACTCGGCTCTCGATAACCCGGCACTCCGGATAACTCGGCCACACCCTGGCAGGGCAAAAAATCCTTAGTTAATTAATTTTCATTATAGACAGCTTTATAAAAGTATAAAAGCTCTCATAAAGTATTTTTCTGATGTCTGTCTTATCAGGTAAATTACTGTACACAGTGTATTCATTAATTTTCATTTTCATGTAGTAAAGGCTCTATGCCTTCATAAAGGACGTACTTTTCCTTTGTTTAAGGGTATTTGGGCAGTTTATTCTCTGTTATATTCTCAAGTAAACAATACATACAAGTACAGTACAGTATTTTCTGAGGAAACACTCGTACTTATTTTTTTTAACCCCATTCCCGATAACCCGGCATTTTCACAAACTCGGCCACCCTTCGGTCCACATTAGGCCGAGTTTTCGAGGTTCTACTGTATTACTAACTTCAAATTTGTTTTTTTTAAATATAATTTATAGGTTTATTTCTATGTATTTATACATATATACAGACGGATATATTACTAAAAATATTTTCTTTAAATTACTGTATTTATTCCCAAGAAAATTTTGAAGTTGATAATTCTTAATTTTTATCAAAATTAAACAAAATAGATTAATATTCCGTTTATAATTCAACGCATGTTGATACATTATCTATATTTTCTCACAGGTTAAAAATAAGTAAAAGAAAAAGTGGAATGTAGAAAAATGAAAATAGAAGAAAAATATAAGAAGAGAAACTAAATATATGGAATTGAAATGTTATGAATAAAGTATAATATACACCACACTGTATGTACTGTATCAATGGCAAGTTATAATGATTACTTAATTTTGATTTAATCAATAATTTAAAACATAATACATTTTTATCTATTCATCATGATGCACGAATATTACATTAATTTAATTAACGGTGTAATAAAGTTTTAATATTATTGTTCAAAAATAAAACAAGCTAAGAGATCACACTTTCAGTATATACTGCTATAAGGGGAGTTTTGACAATTATCTCTATGGTAATTATTTATGTACTTTATTCTGTACACAGACAACACATTTATCGTAAATATCTACATACATACATAGTCTTGCGTTTTTATTAGTCATGTTTTTTCCGTTTGAAAGGGTTAAAGAATCTGTCTAATGTCGATTGCTTTTCTCTCTTCTTCACGATTTTTCGTAAGTAATTAATAGCATTTTAATTGTAGAGACCCCGAAGCCTCAACCTGGTTTGGATGCCATTCTAAGACCGTTGTTCTGACATCCTCCCACTTCTACAAAGGATCTTTAATAACAGATATCGGCATTAATCCTCTTCTTAAAAATTCATGAAACCTGTGTTAAGACAAGAGAACTAAAGACATTGGAACGTTTCTTTTCCATTCTGACATTCTAAGGCTAATTAATGTAAAAGTTAATTGTTTTCCTTTTAATATTTTTTGAAGTTTTATTAATTTTTAAAATTTTAAAATAAATTTCCTCCTTTCACGAAAGAATAAGTCAATTTCTTTCAAAGGCTTCTCATTTTCATAACAAAAATTATTGGAAAATAAATAGTATTGTTTAATATGCAAGTGATAAAAAATGAACAAACCAATTATTTTATACTAGTGGTTTTTATATTAATTTTCAGTAATTACACTTTTTTTAAGATAGTATGAAATTCTGCAAGGAAATTATAACCTAAAATAATCCACATAAAGTTTTCCCTTTTAATAATTGGTCTATCAGTCATAAAGTCAACTTGGATTGTGTTTTTCGCTGATTATTCGCTTTGGTTATAAAATCCTTTTAAAAATTTACATATAATTTTGTGTAGAAACGAATTTTTGGAAAAGTAACGAAAAATGACTTGGAAAAGAAAAAGAATTTTTGTATATTTTTTCCATTGAATATTCCATAGATAGAGTTCGCAAGGCTGAGATTTTTACGCAATGAAAATGCAGGTTCGAATTCGCTTTTAAATTTAATTATATTTTTCGTTCAGTTTACGGTTCTTTTTTACACTTTTTAATTAAAATTAGAGTTTTATTTTCTACAACTCATAAAATGTATTATTTACAATTTTTCAAGGTTAAACAAAAACAAACTTGAGACCGGTAATATCTGTAATATGCTAAACGTTCGAAAAATAAAATCCAATTCTCCTGATAATCAGAATACAGTACAGTGGGGATCACCCACTGTACTGTATTCGGTTAACGAACAGATCGGATAACGAACACTTTCGCGATGGATTTTTATGTTCGGACAACGAACACCCCACAGAACAAACACAAGAAGAAGCGACGTAAAATAATGAATACCGATTGGTCTTCCCTTGTCTTCGGGCAACAATTCGAAACTTTTCGGAGTGTGGGAGACGTCGACATCGACGCTCAAGCCGGTATATACCGATCGGATAGTATTCCTCCCAACTTTGAAATTCTCCCTTGTAAATTCCAGCCTTTTATTTTTCTGACAAAACAATTCTTTTGTGTATTCGCGAGACTGTCGGGTAGACACTCGTTAAGTTTCGCGTCTGCTTTTCTTTTCGAAAGGTGAGAGTATAATAGCAAAGGTAGAGAGTGAGCAGAAGATTCCTAATGTTGCTGGGCAATATGGCGTAAACAGGTCTACAGTAACAGGTAAACAGGTCATCGAAGAGTTCGTAATGTAACCTAAAACGGATCTGACGACAGAAGAACGCCAAGAACTCTTGAATGAAGAACACCAAGAAACTCGGCGAGATACGTTTTCTTCTGAAAAAAGAGGATTAATGCCGATATCTGTTATTAAAGATCCTTTGTAGAAGTGGGAGGATGTCAGAACAACGGTCTTAGAATGGCATCCAAACCAGGTTGAGGCTTCGGGGTCTCTACAATTAAAATGCTATTAATTACTTACGAAAAATCGTGAAGAAGAGAGAAAAGCAATCGACATTAGACAGATTCTTTAACCCTTTCAAACGGAAAAAACATGACTAATAAAAACGCAAGACTATGTATGTATGTAGTTTTATTATTACATATAAATAAACGTAGTAAGTAAGTATCAATACATATTTTTTATTTGTTGGGGTCTCCAGAACGAATTAATTAAATTACCATTAAAACCTACGGTAAATCGATAATCGGTTAACGAACAATTCGGATAGCGAACAAAGTCTTGGAACGGATTATGTTCGTTAACCGATTACCCACTGTACTTATTTTCTCAAATTATATATTTGATAAAGTAATATTTACTAAAACATCAATTAGAAATCCAATCTTTTTACAAGAATCCTTTCCAAATAAAAAAGTTTCGTCGATAAATCAATGTTATAATATCCACTTTGAATTTATCACTGATAAACCAACTTCCAAGGAAAAACCCTCTTATAGGAGTTTCATTTGTTATTCCCTCCAAAAATTTCACGTTTTCTCTTATAAAAGACGACGACGCTCACCGAAAAATTAACATTTCCAGCTGCACTAATATAAAAGCAACATGCATATTGTACTCGTAATTTTATTCTCTTCAATTTTTACAACCCACACTTTTGTATTAGACAATTCTAATAATAAAAGATTCCTATTCGAGTAAGTATTATTTTCTAAATATAGTAATTCTATATTAATTAACCAATTTTAATTCTGCTGACATAATTATATTATAATTGTTTTCTTTATTATTTCCTATAGCATTGACGATTTTCGTCAAGAATATATATTGGATTCTGACGCTCAGTTTCGATTAAATAAAGACTTGGCCTGCAATAGTCAATATCCAGAAATTCTTGTCAGCAAAGATCAATGGAATTACCTGATTGCGGCCTTTTCACAACAACCGAGTTGCGACGAAATTGTTGGATTTACGCATTCTCTACCACACGAAATCCACGAGAGGAACATCACATTTTCTGCTTATTGTCCAACCGTTTACGAAATAGTTAAAGACTCTTCCAATGATCAGTTTCGTCTAAAAGGATCGTGTTTGAATAAATGGTTAAGATGTAAATCCGAATATAAATGTCGACTTCGGCAAGATGTGTGTTACTTTTCGAAAAGAATGACGAAAGTGTCTATTCCTGTAATTAGAGAAGAATAATCTACATATTAAAATAATTTAATGAAAATTTTTATTTTTTTATGTTTTTTTCTTCTTTTAGTGTGTTGAAGATAGGCGTCTTCTAAATCCAGTGTCAATTAAATGTTTTTTACTGTATATTTACTGTATTTAAAATTTTTAGCATAATCTATCCATTTTATATTTTACAATAATAGTAGGCTATCTAATGTATTATAATCTGCTGATAATATCTAAACGCAGAATATAAATATAAAATATACGAGAGCACAAAAAAAAATTACTATTTACATGAAATGAATAAAAATATTACAACGCAATACAAGCAAACATTTCCTTCAAAAGAAAAAAAACCTGTGCATATTTTTTTTGTTATTGTTATGGTCAGCCTTATTGCTATGTCTCCAGCTTCTCATAAAAACTTCCATTGTTTTCAAAGTGTTGTCTTATTTTCCCATTCCTTTACTGCAAATTCTCTAACTTCATTTTTCCATAACCTGTTTGGTTTTCCTTTTTTTTTTTTTTTTTTCGTTTTCTCTCTCTTATTTTAATGGAATATAATTTTGATCCATCTGTTGTCATACTTCTTGTAATATGTTCAGACCATTTCCATTTAATAGATTTGATCTTTTCTTATCCATGCATTCCTCTTTCAGTCTACTTGTTAGCCCACCATTGATTGTTCCATGCGTCTTTGTCTGTTTCAGGCTTTGTCAGATTCCGTGTTTCTGCTGCAAATGTTATGATAGGAAAAATGCGTTGATTGAATTCCTTTCTTTTCAGGTTTATAAATATACTGTATATCATTTTTTAAAGATAAAATTGATTATCTTGAATAAGATCCATGAAGCTTTATTCTTAGTCCAATTTTCCCGTTCCATATCATTTTCCATATGATTGAAGTACCTTTCTTACTTTATCTCGAGGAAATTATACTCTAAAAATGGCATCTTATAAAAATAAAAGATTAAAAATTCAATTCATAACATTTATTAATTATCGTTACTCAAATATTCAAAAATATATAGGATGTTCCGTGAGGAAGTAGCAATATTTTTAGTCTTCTAAAGGCTTAAGAGATTCAAAAACGTGTTATATATAAAATTTTTCCTCCAAACTCATTGTTTCAGCGATAGAAGGATTTAAGGTGTAGCTGGCCAGGAACTTTAAGCACTTCAAGCGCTAAAATAATTTGTTTATAGGACATTAAACGCCTATGTTTCTAGAACACGCTGTAAAAATAATGCCACTTCCTTTCGGAACACCCTGTGTATAAGCCTATTGCATTTACCGTTACAAAATATAAAAAATTATGAAATTAAAATAAATTTACAATTAATAAAATCTCTTAATAGAAGAAATTTAATCTAAAACATTAAAATTTTAGAACAAAAAAAAAGTTATATTAATGTAAGAAATAGAAAAAAAGTCAGAAAAATTAATATAAAAAATCATATTTTCTTTTTATTTCAAATTCCATTAGCAAGTTTAGTAAAAAATAATTTTACATTTAAGTTTCTAAATATTAAATAGCTATTATTGGTTTAAAATAGTTCGGTTTTAATTATTCTTCGATAAATGTGACGTGATAAATTTAACGAAACGCGAGAAGAAAAACTAATGTATGAGAATACAGAGCTTCAGAGAGCAGGAAGTAGCACGTGCAGCGAAATTTGTAAAATCGAAAGATTTTCATGTGGACTGTGATGACATAATTAAACTGTTTCCAATTTATTGAATTAAAACTACTCAATAAATTTTTTTTTTTTAATCGCTAAAGGAAATATTTACTCTAAGATTTTGACTCCTTCCTACTCCCTTTGTACAGATTTAAATTATTTTCATTTAAGATTTTAATTAAATTACTTAATTCATCAAAATTTTGAAATAATTAATTTATTAAGGAACATCAAAACCTGCATTACTCCATGTTTTTTAACCTTTTCCTTATAGTAGCATCCTTAATTTGGTAAGTTTTTTTCTTGCGGCTACCCTTGTTTTTATTCCGATTTTAGAAATACACTAATTATTACGGCGCTTTCTATACCATATTTCGCGGAACCCTAAATTGTTGTAGCACCCTAGTATGCCTCGGCATTCTTTATGACTTTAAAAAATCTAATATCCACGATATTTTGTGTTTTTATTTTTATCGGAAATGCTTTCTATTACATAAATATTATGTAATGAAAAGTACGTCTAATGTAATAAACTTAACAAGTCAACTATTATAATACTGTATGTACAAAATGTGTAGCATTTTCCTATTCCTCTAGTGTAGTTCGATTCTAATTTTTAACGTATGTTTATCAGAATACATACGTCCTTTCCAATAGATCAAAACACCACTATGTGAATACATGTAAAATTATTTTATCAGATCTATGTGAATTTGTTTTTTTAATACAGTATATTCACATGTCTACAGTAGATACATTCTAAAGAATGTGCTCACATAGATGTGGAGAAATTTTCCTTGTATCAAATAACTGACGTAAAAACAAGTAAAAATAGTTAACCCAATGCTATCCCATTTCATTGATGCAAAATACAAACACTTTCGGTTTCGGATAAACGATTCTCAACCTATATTTATTTTGAATAAATATAAATGATCAGTTTCGTCTAAAAGGATCGTGTTTGAATAAATGGTTAAGATGTAAATCCGAATATAAATGTCGACTTCGGCAAGATGTGTGTTACTTTTCGAAAAGAATGACGAAAGTGTCTATTCCTGTAATTAGAGAAGAATAATCTACATATTAAAATAATTTAATGAAAATTTTTATTTTTTTATGTTTTTTTCTTCTTTTAGTGTGTTGAAGATAGGCGTCTTCTAAATCCAGTGTCAATTAAATGTTTTTTACTGTATATTTACTGTATTTAAAATNAATTGAAGAGAATAAAATTACGAGTACAATGTGCATGTTGCTTTTATATTGGTGCAGCTGAAAATGTTAATTTTTCGGTGAGCTTCGTCGTCTTTTATAAGAGAAAACGTGAAAATTTTTGGAGGGAATAACAAATGAAACTCCTATAAGAGGGTTTTTCCTTAGAAGTTGGTTTATCAGTGATAAATTCAAAGTGGATATTATAACATTGATTTATCTACGAAACTTTTTCATTTGAAAATGTTTCTCATAAAAATCATTGTATAATAATAAATTATCTATAATTTTTTTATAAATAATCAGGAATATATTTTTTCAGATTTTTTACTAAATATAACGTAACAAAATAAAATTAACATAATAAAAAGTTATATTTTGATTATTCGGTGGCTATTTCTCGAAACATCAGTATACTGTAGATTGCGTTGCCTGTTTCGAATTTTTATTTTATCTTGTGAAAAATGAAAAATAAAATTTACTTAAATAAGTTAATTACTTTTAAGGAAATTTATGACAATTTGAAACCATATTTCTCATTAAATAAAGAAAATTTCGAATCTACTCATTCATAGAAATTGAATTACCTATTTCTAAAGAAAAACCATATTTTAGTACCTAATGGAAAGAAAAATAAATTCAAAAATATGTTTATTTATATATAATCTTTGCCAAACCCATATGGAATAATGAATATCATAAATAATTTCATTTTTCAATAGTAACAAATTCGGTATAAAAATTTGAATGTGATTTTCGAGACGAATATCTAAAACTGTTTTAGTAAGCTATGTTGGAATCAACGATCGCGATGTTTTGTAATGTTCTTCTGACGTAATAAAAGGTTGGTGGCGCTCTTGACCCCTCGGGCAAAGTGACCTCATTTCACTCTCCCCAGTGTTGCCAGATTGGGCTACAAGTAGCGGATTGGGCTACTTTTTAAGTGCCCTCGCTACAAAATTTTCAAATTGGGCGACACGCTACTTTTTGGGCTAGTGATAATTATCTTCAGGCTACAAATCTTAAAAATACGCTACTTTTTTCATATATAAAATCGCAACACATTTTTTGTATTATACAAAACTAATAAAGTTTTATTTAATTTCATTACATTTAATTGTATAAATAAATATAAAGTTGTAACGTTTAACAAAGATAAAGATACTTTGCTTCCGTTTTCCATCCATCGTTCGCTCCAGTAGACAATCCACAACTTCACAAGCACGGAGGCGACCTTGCTTGTGAAATTGTGGATTGTCTACTGGAGCGAACGATGGATGGAAAACGGAAGCAAAGTATCTTTATCTTTGTTAAACGTTACAACTTTATATTTATTTATACAATTAAGTGTAATGAAATTAAATGCATTACTGTCGGCCATGTTTTTATATTTTTTATTTTACTTACTTAAAGTTTTGTTCAATATTTCTATTTGCAATGAACGATAGTTTTACTGAAACGTAACATGTTCGATACTCGTTTAATTCTTTAGTACTTTTTAGTACTAAAACAAGTATTAAACGAGTATCGAACTTGTTACGTTTTAATAACTTTAGATCTGGCAACACTAGATGTTTGTTGAGTTCGCACCGTTACTACCAATTTTTAATTGACTTTGATGCACGAATGGCAGCATTATCCTGTTGGAATTGCCAATTTTCTCTCCCAATAAGTGATCCAAAAGTTATTAAATTTTGATACAACAGTTCTTGATACAATGGAAACAAGGGCCTTAAAACTGAAAACAAAAGCCGTAGTCGCTAAGTCTAAGTTCAAAAATTGAATCGCCTCGCCTGCGAATAACTCGCTTTGATTTAGAGAAAATTGATGCAGATACACGGAATGTCCATATATATATATACATATATAACAAACTTATTTCATTAGTAAAGTGCATAGTTCCAAAATAATTCATTTTTATTGTTTGGGCTACAAACAGTTCAAATCCGCTACTTTTGGAGCACACCCACGCTACTTTTTAACCTTCAGATCTGACAACGCTATCTCCCCTTTCTAGCGCTGACCTTCCGTTATTAATCTGTGTGTAATCTTTCTGCACTCTCTGTTATTTTGTTACACAACCGGTTACGTTAATCCAACTGTCTTTTTACTAATCTCTCCGAAAAGCAACATCTAGTCTAGGAGTCCCCAAAGTGGTCGATATCGACCCCTTGGGGTCGATAAGAGTTCTCTAGAGGTCGATTAATACACGAGGGTCGAAAGGGGGTCGATTAATACCAAAGATGATCAATTAAATTGTCTAGGAAAAAAATAGAATATTCCAATAAAAATTCGAAATACGGATATGATCAACAATACTACTGACTACCCTAGTTATAACTTGAGTTTTGCCTTAGCCTACGCCGCTTTAAGATTGTGTTACTTTGTTTTCACGCATCTGGCAACTGTACTAGTGTTGCAAACATGTTATGAACGCTGGTAGTTCATTATACACAGACATACGTTCCCTCTAGTTGAGTTGTCACTCTAAGTATTTTATATCTAAATGTAGATATTTTGTCCTTTACAGAGAAAATATCGTAATATATCGAAAATCATTAATATAGTACAGAAGCGTTTG